>NC_039358.1:238888303-238888477 GCF_003573695.1 Papaver somniferum
ACAATCGAGTTAAAGATAACCCCATCTGGATCAAGTAATTTTCCCATTACTTCTGCATAAAACCTTGTGCCCATCGTATACAAGAATAATTCAAACCTGTCACTGAGTTGTTTAAGAAATTCCCTTGTGTAAGGCCTCAGTTTTACGTATATTGCCCCCATATACTTATATAAA
>NC_039358.1:238890740-238904905 GCF_003573695.1 Papaver somniferum
TACATGATTTGATCATTGTGATCTACATCCATGGTTCTTCACTAGTGATCATTAAAATTACGTATGGATTACATTGAGACTCTATTAATGAGTATTTGGAGCTCTCTAAATCTAGTTTTGGGAAAGAGGAAGGAGATAGTAATAATACAAATTCTACCTTGTCACTATACATAATATGTCCTCATATAAAGTGTGTCTCTTTCCTAAAATTATATCCCCTTTCTCTCTCCTGTCTTCTTCTTTATATAGGTGTTTACCTGATGGATGACAACTCACATACAACTAACATTGTCTTATCTCGTACTAAGTTCTCGCACCTTAAGGAAGTAAATGAATCTCGCACACTAACAAATATTGTGTGCGATATTCTTCCCCTACAATATATATGCCGGCTGAACTGTACACAAAAGAATATATGTGGGTGACTTGAACAACACCATAGATAACTGACGAATTGTCAACAGAGAACAGCACAGAAGGCACATAACATAAAGTAGAAGAAACTGGCGAATTATCAACGGAATTCTAAATGGTCAGAGTTACCTCTTCATAAAGTGTTGAACCAATCCCAGCATAGTGTTGATGATCAACATAGATAACATAACCACCATTGGTCAGAACCATACTTGTCTTTTTGTTATCTACACACCCGCACTACCAAAATGTGCTGGTCATGAAACCCCCAATACATAAGCAAAGTATCTTTGATGTTCTGGTTTAATTTTGCTAAAAGTTTTCAATAGGATACAAAGTTAAACCTACTAATTTGCAACAAATATAAGAGTGTATATGCATTACCTTTATAGGAGTTATCCGAATCGTTCCCTCTTTTCGCAGTATAGGTGACATCAAAAACGTAATTTTGACAGGCACAATAGTTTCTTCTCGGTCTACTCAATTCACTGTATATCTAAGATAGGCGCCTCTTTTGATGCTTTTGAAGCCTTCTCCTACTCTGCATTGCATCTCATTGTAGAAGAAATTCAAGCCTCAAGTATAACCTAGCCTCAACGGGCATCCTTCGTATTTTGTAACATTATACAGATTACACTTACACTCCGAGAATCGAAATCGATCTTCCACCCTTCGTGTATCAATAGCCTGTAGCCGGGTACGATAATTAACAACCATCTCTCCCCATAGCAATCTGGGATTTCTGGAGGATTTCCAACCTCCATCCCATAAGGATCTGGGACGTGCGTGGTGGTTCATGTGTTTCAGATCCAAATCCAAAGTACTGGTCAAGGTTCTTGCAAAATCTAACACAACAAACAACATAAAAATGCATCGTAAATTAGTAATCGCACCATAACCGTCACATGCAATTGTAACATATATGTAAGAAACATGTAATCAAATTCTCACCGAGTAACAAAAACTTTATACCAACGTATGAAAAAAGACGATCTTATTTTGTTTGGTAAAGCTATACAAAGAATACTGTTCTCTAGATAAAAAGCAACAGTTGCTAAAACCATTTTAAAAATTGAACTCTAAGAATTAAATGAAAAACACACAATATGAAAGATATAAATTTGATTTTTCTGAGAAGCCGATTTTTTTCATGGTTAGGATTTCTCTACTTTGTTAGCATCACAATTGCAAAATTGAAGAATAACATTTTAGTTCGCACTACGTACATGGGTTTCATTTTTGCAATGGATAATTCTTTGACTGAAAAGGAAAAAACGAAAAGAGAAAAAAACAAACGGGTTTCCAAAGTTGGGGTAAGAAAATAATCTGATCAAAAGGACTCTTGACTCTATTGACGACTTTAAATGTCCGTGTTTGGAGTGCCACCGGTTCAAAGGAGCTTTTTTTTTTCCCTACCAACTGATTGTCGAATTTCTATCACTTCATTTTATTGTTATTGACAAAACAATTCGTTGAAGTACTTTCTATTCAACCACTATGGACGTGAAGAAGAACTGCTTCTTCTTTTTTTCTTGCGATGGTATCAATTTGGTCGTTTAGTGTGTGTTCGGAAATCGCATACTTATTTATCCACCATGAAGAGTCGTGTCGGTAAAACCCATCTTCCCATACACTCTGCAAACTGACAGTCGTATGGTTGAATCTTTTCATATATTCAGTTATGCGACGATGAGTCTGTAACGATAAGACGCGTCAATTCCATTGGCCAGTTAATTGCTGACGATGCTGCCACATGGCTTTCTAAACTTTAAGAAAACTCAAAATTGAATTTGGTTGCGCCATATCAGCATTAAGATTCCCCTTTATATTAAGAAGTATATTGATTAATTAATAGAAGTTGATCCAGGCACAACTTTACTTTTAACAATTTCCTGCACCTTTCCTAGACTACTTTCTAGACGCCTTCAAGACTGGCCTTACATCTACAGTATCGACATATTCTTGAAGCTCAACATCAGTCTGTGGAATGGGGAACAACTCAAAAAAACTCTTATGAACACCTTGAAGAACTTCTGAGATTGATTTTAGGGCTTCATCTTCATCACCAAAACCTTCTTGGTCATCTTTCTTCAATTTATGTCCTCCATTTTCTTCAGTGAAGTACGTATATTTATCTATCTGTATCAAATTATTCTGGTGCTCTTCCCACACATACTTGTTATCATCGATTATTATCGTGTTCTTCTCGTCAGGTCCGGCCAATATATCCATATTTTTTCTATTTTTAATCGTGGAGTCATCCTTCGACACAATCGAGTTAAAGATAACCCCATCTGGATCAAGTAATTTTCCCATTACTTCTGCATAAAACCTTGTGCCCATCGTATACAAGAATAATTCAAACCTGTCACTGAGTTGTTTAAGAAATTCCCTTGTGTAAGGCCTCAGTTTTACGTATATTGCCCCCATATACTTATATAAAATATCTCCATTCCTACAATTATCGTCCTGCATGGACGAAACAACAATTGCTTTCTTGTCGAGATAATCTTGATCATCCTTTGATACGTCACAAATTCTCACGGAGTGGATTAAGGTGTGATCCAAGTCAAGAACCAAAGAAAGCTTCTTATTCTCAAAAAAACATCTCTTGTACGTAGTACCTAACATCCTACTACGTTGAATCAACCGTTTGTTTTCTTCTGCGTTATAACTCATCAATTGTTTGATCTTCATTCTCTTTAATATTTTATGTGCTTCTTTGAGTCGACCTTCATAAGAAAGAACTAAAGTAGTCATCTTCTCTCTGTCTTCTAAGTAGTATAGCATGATATGTAAGCACTTCTTTTTCTCTCTTTTCTTCTGGAGAAACCTTGGGATATCTTTCTGATATTTATTTGCTTACGATGATATATATAAGTGCTGGAATATAATTAATAGAAAGTGATGGGTCGGTGAATGCCATGATCATTCCTTGTTGGATTATGAATTCCTGCCTATACGTTTAACAATTCCTCTTGAGAGGGGCCGATCTAATAAAGGGCCACCACTGTAACAACTCCTATTGTAACCGGTGGCGGTGGTGCCTTTAAAAGTTTTTTTGTTATTATTTTCCTTTTTCTTTTTTTTCATAACAATAGTTCAAGACGGAATGCTCAATTTTTTTTTCATAACAATAGTTCTAGACGGAATGCTCAAAAAATTATGTGAGCTGTACTTGCAGGAAATCCTACAACCACATCCATTCAAGATTAAGTAACTCTCTTCAAGAAATCATGGTGAAAATTATTTGTTTATTTCTCAAAATTTTAAGATTAAAAACAAAATGTTACAAAGACTTTACTTGCTCTCCAAATAAACTTTCTCTCTCCTAATTTCTTGTATAACACTCACCCTAAGGAGATCTCTCAATACACAGTTTCCTTCCCTTTATATAGGGTAATACATAATGGATGACAGCTAATAGATCTCCTATTTTCGGAATCACTGTGCTTTACAATCGCTCATATACATTCGCTTAACTTCGCACACCTTACACTTTCGCACAGATCATCACACTTTACTCGTGACATATGCTGACATCATTAAATACATCATCCTAATTTTAGAAAAGCTTGGACTTTCGCCAATACCCCCATCCACAATGCATGAAATGGAGTTGTCGTAGGGGTATTACAACTCTAATCTGTAGTCGTCAATATTGATTTTTCCCGTAGTGGTAGCATTGGTCGAGAAAAGAGTAAACTTCTGCTTAACCCAAAAGAACGAAAAAGGAGACGTGAAAACAAGTTGTGTTGCTGCAATAAGGAGAGACGCCCTCGCATACAAAAGGGAGCACAAACCATAATAATACATAAAATATTTCTTTAAATTAAGCCTGGTATAACAGCACAGAAAAAAGGTTTCCAGAAGTAAAGAAGTCAATACCAGCAGCTAGCCAAGAATGTCTTAAAAAAAAGAAACTTGAAATATCCCAAATTACTAAATAAGGGAAATTACAAACAAAAAATTAAACAATGAAAACTTCAAATTTTTTAACAAGATACAACAAAATTATTAGAATATAAAATGAAGTATTCAATAAACAAGATTTAATAAACTATAATCAAACAAGTTCTGTAAACCCGTGCAAATGCACAGGCTAGTTCATTAGCTAACTCAAAAAAAAAAGTGATAAGCGTAATTCATAAGGGTTGACCCATTTATACATACATACACATAAACTAAAGAACATATACCCTAACCGCAATAACATAGAGCCAAGATTCGATGTTGACTACTCATAGTGAAAGCCCCGATCAACAATTAGGTAAAAGCAAGATTGTTGAAAGTCAAAAGCAAGATTTCGATGTTAACGAATGCATATTATGTTATTTATTCTCTTGCGAACCTCGGGTACTTTTTTCATCTTTGATGGCTAAGAACATTGTTTCCTTCATACATGGTAATGTCATCGAGTGCGAGAAGACACCAAAATCGAACGATTTTAGCAGCCTACAAATTAGAAGTGTGGCAGTGGCTGGCTACTTGCGCCTGCGGAAATGCATCTCTACATCATTATATTATCTAGGGATGTCAATGGGTACCCATTACCCGGACCCGATATATTTGGGTCCGGTTCCGGGTCCTAAAGTTGGACCCATTAGCTACTGAGGACCCGGCGGGTAATTACCCGATTGGACCGAATTTAAACGGGTCCAAACGGGTAATACCCGTTGAGTACCCGCGGGTATCGGGTACCCGTTTATTCATTCTTTTATTCATGTTTTTAGCATAATTACAAGTATTTTTGCTAGTTTTAGCTTTGATATTTTACTCATTTAAATTTTTTCTCTTACATTTAACCTTTATTTAGTACATTAATAAGAAATAATAATAATTTTTTATAAAAATTACTTAAATCCAAGCCAAAAAGAGAAATATATTAAGTTTTTGAGGTTTTTTAAATAGTTTTATTAAGACCCAATGGGTACCCGGAACCGACGGGTACCCGGGTATTTAAACGGGTCCGGTTCTGGGTCCACAAGTTTAGGAACCGGACCCGGAACCGTTAGAAACCGGACCCGACCATTATAAGTAGGGTCCGGGTCTATCCGGGAGAACCCGGACCCGTTGACACCCCTAATATTATCTGTCAATGATTGTTGAAAGACTCTTTATAAAATAAGACTTAAAATTTCATACAAAAATGAGCAAAAAGAGGGGCAATCAGTGTTGCAATTAAAAAATAAACTATGCTATTATGAAAATCATATAAACAATATAAGATCACGTTCAATCTAAAATATGGTGTGTTGATTATGATTAAATACATCATCGGGAGAGGCCTCGGCATAGGCAGTCATATTGAGATATATGTAGTTGTAGAAAATCCTATAACACTTAAGATATTTTTTTGAATCTAAACTTATTAATCATCCAAATCTCAAATATAAGCACTAGAAATACAAAGAAACACAAGGATTTTTACATGATTTGATCATTGTGATCTACATCCATGGTTCTTCACTAGTGATCATTAAAATTACATATGGATTACATTGAGACTCTATTAATGAGTATTTGGAGCTCTCTAAATCTAGTTTTGGGAAAGAGGAAGGAGATAGTAATAATACAAATTCTACCTTGTCTCTATACATAATATGTCCTCATATAAAGTGTGTCTCTTTCCTAAGTGAGTCTCTTTCCTAAAATTATATCCCCTTTCTCTCTCCTGCCTTCTTCTTTATATAGGTGTTTACCTAGTGGATGACAACTCACATACAACTAACATTGTCTTATCTCGTACTAAGTTCTCGCACCTTAAGGAAGTAAATGAATCTCGCACACTAACAAATGTTGTGTGCGATATTCTTCCCCTACAATATATATGCCGGCTGAACTGTACACAAAAGAATATATGTGGGTGACTTGAACAACACCATAGATAACTGACGAATTATCAACAGAGAACAGCACAGAAGGCACATAACATAAAGTAGAAGAAACTGGCGAATTACCAACGGAGTTCTAAATGGTCAGAGTTACCTCTTTATAAAGTGTTGAACCAATCCCAGCATAGTGTTGATGATCAACATAGATAACATAACCACCATTGGTCAGAAACATACTTGTCTTTTTGTTATCTACACACCCGCACTACCAAAATGTGCTGGTCATGAAACCCCCAATACATAAGCAAAGTATCTTTGATGTTCTGGTTTAATTTTGCTAAAAGTTTTCAATAGGATACAAAGTTAAACCTACTAATTTGCAACAAATATAAGAGTGTATATGCATTACCTTTATAGGAGTTATCCGAATCGTTCCCTCTTTTCGCAGTATAGGTGACATCAAAAACGTACTTTTGACAGGCACAATAGTTTCTTCTCGGTCTACTCAATTCACTGTATATCTAAGATAGGCGCCTCTTTTAATGCTTTTGAAGCCTTCTCCTACTCTGCATTGCATCTCATCGTAGATGAAATTCAAGCCTCAAGTATAACCTAGCCTCAACGGGCATCCTTTGTATTTTGTAACATTATACAGATTACACTTACACTCCGAGAATCGAAATCGATCTTCCACCCTTCGTGTATCAATAGCCTGTAGCCGGGTACGATAATTAACAACCATCTCTCCCCATAGCAATCTGGGATTTCTGGAGGATTTCCAACCTCCATCCCATAAGGATCTGGGACGTGCGTGGTGGTTCATGTGTTTCAGATCCAAATCCAAAGTACTGGTCAAGGTTCTTGCAAAATCTAACACAACAAACAACATAAAAATGCATCCTAAATTAGTAATCGCACCATAACCGTCACATGCAATTGTAACATATATGTAAGAAACATGTAATCAAATTCTCACCGAGTAACAAAAACTTTATACCAACGTATGAAAAAAGACGATCTTATTTTGTTTGGTAAAGCTATACAAAGAATACTGTTCTCTAGATACAAAGCAACAGTTGCTAAAACCATTTTAAAAATTGAACTCTAAGAATTAAATGCAAAACACACAATATGAAAGATACAAATTTGATTTTTCTGAGAAGCCGATTTTTTTCATGGTTAGGATTTCTCTACTTTGTTAGCATCACAATTGCAAAATTGAAGAATAACATTTTAGTTCGCACTACGTACATGGGTTTCATCTTTGCAATGGATAATTCTTTGACTGAAAAGGAAAAAACGAAAAGAGAAAAAAACAAACGGGTTTCCAAAGTTGGGGCAAAAGGAGTCTTGACTCTATTGACGACTTTAAATGTCCGTGTTTGGAGTGCCACCGGTTCAAAGGAGCTTTTTTTTTTCCCTACCAACTGATTGTCGAATTTCTATCACTTCATTTTATTGTTATTGACAAAACAATTCGTTGAAGTACTTTCTATTCAATCACTATGGACGTGAAGAAGAACTGCTTCTTCCTTTTTTCTTGCGATGGTATTAATTTGGTCGTTTAGAGCAACCACAGTCATGAGACGGACCAAATACCAAAAGCCAGACTAAAAGTCAAAAAAATTTGGTATTCTGTGTGTTCAAGCGTAGTGGGAGAAGACCAAAATTTGGTGAAGCGTAACTTATACCCACGCTTGATGCGGGACGGAACTTATACCCACGTTTCCTGATGGAGCGTGTTTATAATATGCGTCTTAATGAAACGGAGGTATAATGCGCGCTTGATTGAGGCGTAGGTATAATTCACGCCGGACACGGGACGAAGATGGAAAGTGCGTTTGGTGGGACGGAGATACAAATTGCGTCTGGGTGGAACGAAAATATAAAGTGCGTCTGGGTGGGACGGAAATACAAAGTGTGTCTGGTGAGCTGTGTTTAATTATTGGGTTTGATTAGTAATTGCTAAAGTGTTATTAGGTATAATCATGTAATGCCCCACAATTAAACATCAAAAAGACGTGTGGTCTTGTTGGTGGATAAAGCAGTGTATGGACCATGCACTGTACTTAATTGGTACTTAATTGCTAAAGTGTTATTAGACACTACAAGTTAAACATCAAATAACCAGGCGCACATTAAACCATCGCCCCAACCAGGCGCACATTAAAACAGCGCCCCATTGGGACGTATAAGACAATTACGCTTGGTCTGAGGCGTATGTATTACATCCGTTTGGTCCGGCGGTGTTTATAAATGCGCCTCACTCATATGCTAGTTTTACCTCCGCCCCAATATCATACGTTGATTATATAAACGTCCGGTGTGATGCGCTCACTATACTCTCGCCTGGATTCATACGCTCACAATACCTCCGCCCCACTATAACGTGATTTAGTCTGGGTTGGCGACCAGATTTGGTCCCAAACCTAATTATCTCGACTAAATATAGTTTTAGTCCGTTCCATTATGGCTGGTTTTGAGACCAAATTTGAGTATAGTCCCCAAATTTGGTCGTGACTGTGGATGCTCTTAGTGTGTGTTCGGAAATCGCATACTTATTTATCCACCATGAAGAGTCGTGTCGGTAAAACCCATCTTCCCATACACTCTGCAAACTGACAGTCGTATGGTTGAATCTTTTCATATATTCAGTTATGCGACGATGAGTCTGTAACGATAAGACGCGTCAATTCCATTGGCCAGTTAATTGCTGACGATGCTGCCACATGACTTTCTAAACTTTAAGAAAACTCAAAATTGAATTTGGTTGCGCCACATCAGCATTAAGATTCCCCTTTATATTAAGAAGTATATTGATTAATTAATAGAAGTTGATCCAGGCACAACTTTACTTTTAACAATTTCCTGCACCTTTCCTAGACTACTTTCTAGACGCCTTCAAGACTGGCCTTACATCTACAGTATCGACATATTCTTGAAGCTCAACATCAGTCTGTGGAATGGGGAACAACTCAAAAAAACTCTTATGAACACCTTGAAGAACTTCTGAGATTGATTTTAGGGCTTCATCTTCATCACCAAAACCTTCTTGGTCATCTTTCTTCAATTTATGTCCTCCATTTTCTTCAGTGAAGTACGTATATTTATCTATCTGTATCAAATTATTCTGGTGCTCTTCCCACACATACTTGTTATCATCGATTATTATCGTGTTCTTCTCGTCAGGTCCGGCCAATATATCCATATTTTTTCTATTTTTAATCGTGGAGTCATCCTTCGACACAATCGAGTTAAAGATAACCCCATCTGGATCAAGTAATTTTCCCATTACTTCTGCATAAAACCTTGTGCCCATCGTATACAAGAATAATTCAAACCTGTCACTGAGTTGTTTAAGAAATTCCCTTGTGTAAGGCCTCAGTTTTACGTATATTGCCCCCATATACTTATATAAAATATCTCCATTCCTACAATTATCGTCCTGCATGGACGAAACAACAATTGCTTTCTTGTCGAGATAATCTTGATCATCCTTTGATACGTCACAAATTCTCACGGAGTGGATTAAGGTGTGATCCAAGTCAAGAACCAAAGAGAGCTTCTTATTCTCAAAAAAACATCTCTTGTACGTAGTACCTAACATCCTACTACGTTGAATCAACCGTTTGTTTTCTTCTGCGTTATAACTCATCAATTGTTTGATCTTCATTCTCTTTAATATTTTATGTGCTTCTTTGAGTCGACCTTCATAAGAATGAACTAAAGTAGTCATCTTCTCTCTGTCTTCTAAGTAGTATAGCATGATATGTAAGCACTTCTTTTTCTCTCTTTTCTTCTGGAGAAACCTTGGGATATCTTTCTGATATTTATTTGCTTACGATGATATATATAAGTGCTGGATATAATTAATAGAAAGTGATGGGTCGGTGAATGCCATGATCATTCCTTGTTGGATTATGAATTCCTGCCTATACGTTTAACAATTTCTCTTGAGAGAGGCCGATCTAATAAAGGGCCACCACTGTAATAACTCCTAGTGTAACCGGTGGCGGTGGTGCCTTTAAAAGTTTTTTTTGTTATTATTTTCCTTTTTCTTTTTTTCATAACAATAATTCCAGACGGAATGCTCAATATTTTTTTCATAACAATAGTTCCAGACGGAATGCTCAAAAAATTATGTGAGCTGTACTTGCAGGAAATCCTACAACCATATCCATTCAAGATTAAGTAACTCTCTTCAAGAAATCATGGTGAAAATTATTTGTTTATTTCTCAAGATTTTAAGATTGAAAACAAAATGTTACGAAGACTTTACTTGCTCTCCAAATAAACTTTCTCTCTCCTAATTTCTTGTATAACACTCACCCTAAAGAGATCTCTCAATACACAGTTTCCTTCCCTTTATATAGGGTAATACATAATGGATGACAGCTAATAGATCTCCTATTTTCGGAATCACTGTGCGTTACAATCGCTCATATACATTCGCTTAACTTCGCACACCTTACACTTTCGCCAATACCCCCATCCACAATGCATGAAATGGAGTTGTCGTAGGGGTATTACAACTCTAATCTGTAGTCGTCAATATTGATTTTTCCCGTAGTGGTAGCATTGGTCGAGAAAAGAGTAAACTTCTGCTTAACCCAAAAGAACGAAAAAGGAGACGTGAAAACAAGTTGTGTTGCTGCAATAAGGAGAGACGCCCTCGCATACAAAAGGGAGCACAAACCATAATAATACATAAAATATTTCTTTAAATTAAGCCTGGTATAACAGCACAGAAAAAAGGTTTCCAGAAGTAAAGAAGTCAATACCAGCAGCTAGCCAAGAATGTCTTAAAAAAAGAAACTTGAAATATCCCAAATTACTAAATAAGGGAAATTACAAACAAAAAAATTAAACAATGAAAACTTCAAATTTTTTAACAAGATACAACAAAATTATTAGAATATAAAATGAAGTATTCAATAAACAAGATTTAATAAACTATAATCAAACAAGTTCTGTAAACCCGTGCAAATGCACAGGCTAGTTCATTAGCTAACTCAAAAAAAAAAGTGATAAGCGTAATTCATAAGGGTTGACCCATTTATACATACATACACATAAACTAAAGAACATATACCCTAACCGCAATAACATAGAGCCAAGATTCGATGTTGACTACTCATAGTGAAAGCCCCGATCAACAATTAGGTAAAAGCAAGATTGTTGAAAGTCAAAAGCAAGATTTCGATGTTAACGAATGCATATTATGTTATTTATTCTCTTGCGAACCTCGGGTACTTTTTTCATCTTTGATGGCTAAGAACATTGTTTCCTTCATACATGGTAATGTCATCGAGTGCGAGAAGACACCAAAATCGAACGATTTTAGCAGCCTACAAATTAGAAGTGTGGCAGTGGCTGGCTACTTACGCCTGCGGAAATGCATCTCTACATCATTATATTATCTAGGGATGTCAATGGGTACCCATTACCCGGACCCGATATATTTGGGTCCGGTTCCGGGTCCTAAAGTTGGACCCATTAGCTACTGAGGACCCGGCGGGTAATTACCCGATTGGACCGAATTTAAACGGGTCCAAACGGGTAATACCCGTTGGGTACCCGCGGGTATCGGGTACCCGTTTATTCATTCTTTTATTCATGTTTTTAGCAAAATTACAAGTATTTTTGCTAGTTTTAGCTTTGATATTTTACTCATTTAAATTTTTTCTCTTACATTTAACCTTTATTTAGTACATTAATAAGAAATAATAATAATTTTTTATAAAAATTACTTAAATCCAAGCCAAAAAGAGAAATATATTAAGTTTTTGAGGTTTTTTAAATATTTTTATTAAGACCCAATGGGTACCCGGAACCGACGGGTACCCGGGTATTTAAACGGGTCCGGTTCTGGGTCCACAAGTTTAGGAACCGGACCCGGAACCGTTAGAAACCGGACCCGACCATTATAAGTAGGGTCCGGGTCTATCCGGGAGAACCCGGACCCGTTGACACCCCTAATATTATCTGTCAATGATTGTTGAAAGACTCTTTATAAAATAAGACTTAAAATTGCATACAAAAATGAGCAAAAAGAGGGGCAATCAGTGTTGCAATTAAAAAATAAACTATGCTATTATGAAAATCATATAAACAATATAAGATCACGTTCAATCTAAAATATGGTGTGTTGATTATGATTAAATACATCATAGGGAGAGGCCTCGGCATAGGCAGTCATATTGAGATATATGTAGTTGTAGAAAATCCTATAACACTTAAGATATTTTTTTGAATCTAAACTTATTAATCATCCAAATCTCAAATATAAGCACTAGAAATACAAAGAAACACAAGGATTTTTACATTATTTGATCATTGTGATCTACATCCATGGTTCTTCACTAGTGATCATTAAAATTACATATGGATTACATTGAGACTCTATTAATGAGTATTTGGAGCTCTCTAAATCTAGTTTTGGGAAAGAGGAAGAAGATAGTAATAATACAAATTCTACCTTGTCTCTATACATAATATGTCCTCATATAAAGTGTGTCTCTTTCCTAAGTGAGTCTCTTTCCTAAAATTATATCCCCTTTCTCTCTCCTGCCTTCTTCTTTATATAGGTGTTTACCTAGTGGATGACAACTCACATACAACTAACATTGTCTTATCTCGTACTAAGTTCTCGCACCTTAAGGAAGTAAATGAATCTCGCACACTAACAAATGTTGTGTGCGATATTCTTCCCCTACAATATATATGCCGGCTGAACTGTACACAAAAGAATATATGTGGGTGACTTGAACAACACCATAGATAACTAACGAATTATCAACAGAGAACAGCACAGAAGGCACATAACATAAAGTAGAAGAAACTGGCGAATTATCAACGGAGTTCTAAATGGTCAGAGTTACCTCTTTATAAAGTGTTGAACCAATCCCAGCATAGTGTTGATGATCAACATAGATAACATAACCACCATTGGTCAGAAACATACTTGTCTTTTTGTTATCTACACACCCGCACTACCAAAATGTGCTGGTCATGAAACCCCCAATACATAAGCAAAGTATCTTTGATGTTCTGGTTTAATTTTGCTAAAAGTTTTCAATAGGATACAAAGTTAAACCTACTAATTTGCAACAAATATAAGAGTGTATATGCATTACCTTTATAGGAGTTATCCGAATCGTTCCCTCTTTTCGCAGTATAGGTGACATCAAAAACGTACTTTTGACAGGAACAATAGTTTCTTCTCGGTCTACTCAATTCACTGTATATCTAAGATAGGCGCCTCTTTTAATGCTTTTGAAGCCTTCTCCTACTCTGCATTGCATCTCATCGTAGAAGAAATTCAAGCCTCAAGTATAACCTAGCCTCAACGGTCATCCTTTGTATTTTGTAACATTATACAGATTACACTTACACTCCGAGAATCGAAATTGATCTTCCACCCTTCGTGTATCAATAGCCTGTAGCCGGGTACGATAATTAACAACCATCTCTCCCCATAGCAATCTGGGATTTCTGGAGGATTTCCAACCTCCATCCCATAAGGATCTGGGACGTGCGTGGTGGTTCATGTGTTTCAGATCCAAATCCAAAGTACTGGTCAAGGTTCTTGCAAAATCTAACACAACAAACAACATAAAAATGCATCCTAAATTAGTAATCGCACCATAACCGTCACATGCAATTGTAACATATATGTAAGAAACATGTAATCAAATTCTCACCGAGTAACAAAAACTTTATACCAACGTATGAAAAAAGACGATCTTATTTTGTTTGGTAAAGCTATACAAAGAATACTGTTCTCTAGATACAAAGCAACAGTTGCTAAAACCATTTTAAAAATTGAACTCTAAGAATTAAATGCAAAACACACAATATGAAAGATACAAATTTGATTTTTCTGAGAAGCCGATTTTTTTCATGGTTAGGATTTCT
>NC_039358.1:238904915-238905108 GCF_003573695.1 Papaver somniferum
CATTCAAGATTAAGTAACTCTCTTCAAGAAATCATGGTGAAAATTATTTGTTTATTTCTCAAGATTTTAAGATTGAAAACAAAATGTTACGAAGACTTTACTTGCTCTCCAAATAAACTTTCTCTCTCCTAATTTCTTGTATAACACTCACCCTAAAGAGATCTCTCAATACACAGTTTCCTTCCCTTTATAT
>NC_039358.1:238905118-238921305 GCF_003573695.1 Papaver somniferum
GATCTTCCACCCTTCGTGTATCAATAGCCTGTAGCCGGGTACGATAATTAACAACCATCTCTCCCCATAGCAATCTGGGATTTCTGGAGGATTTCCAACCTCCATCCCATAAGGATCTGGGACGTGCGTGGTGGTTCATGTGTTTCAGATCCAAATCCAAAGTACTGGTCAAGGTTCTTGCAAAATCTAACACAACAAACAACATAAAAATGCATCCTAAATTAGTAATCGCACCATAACCGTCACATGCAATTGTAACATATATGTAAGAAACATGTAATCAAATTCTCACCGAGTAACAAAAACTTTATACCAACGTATGAAAAAAGACGATCTTATTTTGTTTGGTAAAGCTATACAAAGAATACTGTTCTCTAGATACAAAGCAACAGTTGCTAAAACCATTTTAAAAATTGAACTCTAAGAATTAAATGCAAAACACACAATATGAAAGATACAAATTTGATTTTTCTGAGAAGCCGATTTTTTTCATGGTTAGGATTTCTCTACTTTGTTAGCATCACAATTGCAAAATTGAAGAATAACATTTTAGTTCGCACTACGTACATGGGTTTCATCTTTGCAATAGATAATTCTTTGACTGAAAAGGAAAAACCGAAAAGAGAAAAAAACAAACGGGTTTCCAAAGTTGGGGCAAAAGGAGTCTTGACTCTATTGACGACTTTAAATGTCCGTGTTTGGAGTGCCACCGGTTCAAAGGAGCTTTTTTTTTTCCCTACCAACTGATTGTCGAATTTCTATCACTTCATTTTATTGTTATTGACAAAACAATTCGTTGAAGTACTTTCTATTCAATCACTATGGACGTGAAGAAGAACTGCTTCTTCCTTTTTTCTTGCGATGGTATTAATTTGGTCGTTTAGTGTGTGTTTGGAAATCGCATACTTATTTATCCACCATGAAGAGTCGTGTCGGTAAAACCCATCTTCCCATACACTCTGCAAACTGACAGTCGTATGGTTGAATCTTTTCATATATTCAGTTATGCGACAATGAGTCTGTAACGATAAGACGCGTCAATTCCATTGGCCAGTTAATTGCTGACGATGCTGCCACATGGCTTTCTAAACTTTAAGAAAACTCAAAATTGAATTTGGTTGCGCCACATCAGCATTAAGATTCCCCTTTATATTAAGAAGTATATTGATTAATTAATAGAAGTTGATCCAGGCACAACTTTACTTTTAACAATTTCCTGCACCTTTCCTAGACTACTTTCTAGACGCCTTCAAGACTGGCCTTACATCTACAGTATCGACATATTCTTGAAGCTCAACATCAGTCTGTGGAATGGGGAACAACTCAAAAAAACTCTTATGAACACCTTGAAGAACTTCTGAGATTGATTTTAGGGCTTCATCTACATCACCAAAACCTTCTTGGTCATCTTTCTTCAATTTATGTCCTCCATTTTCTTCAGTGAAGTACGTATATTTATCTATCTGTATCAAATTATTCTGGTGCTCTTCCCACACATACTTGTTATCATCGATTATTATCGTGTTCTTCTCGTCAGGTCCGGCCAATATATCCATATTTTTTCTATTTTTAATCGTGGAGTCATCCTTCGACACAATCGAGTTAAAGATAACCCCATCTGGATCAAGTAATTTTCCCATTACTTCTGCATAAAACCTTGTGCCCATCGTATACAAGAATAATTCAAACCTGTCACTGAGTTGTTTAAGAAATTCCCTTGTGTAAGGCCTCAGTTTTACGTATATTGCCCCCATATACTTATATAAAATATCTCCATTCCTACAATTATCGTCCTGCATGGACGAAACAACAATTGCTTTCTTGTCGAGATAATCTTGATCATCCTTTGATACGTCACAAATTCTCACGGAGTGGATTAAGGTGTGATCCAAGTCAAGAACCAAAGAGAGCTTCTTATTCTCAAAAAAACATCTCTTGTACGTAGTACCTAACATCCTACTACGTTGAATCAACCGTTTGTTTTCTTCTGCGTTATAACTCATCAATTGTTTGATCTTCATTCTCTTTAATATTTTATGTGCTTCTTTGAGTCGACCTTCATAAGAATGAACTAAAGTAGTCATCTTCTCTCTGTCTTCTAAGTAGTATAGCATGATATGTAAGCACTTCTTTTTCTCTCTTTTCTTCTGGAGAAACCTTGGGATATCTTTCTGATATTTATTTGCTTACGATGATATATATAAGTGCTGGATATAATTAATAGAAAGTGATGGGTCGGTGAATGCCATGATCATTCCTTGTTGGATTATGAATTCCTGCCTATACGTTTAACAATTTCTCTTGAGAGAGGCCGATCTAATAAAGGGCCACCACTGTAATAACTCCTAGTGTAACCGGTGGCGGTGGTGCCTTTAAAAGTTTTTTTTGTTATTATTTTCCTTTTTCTTTTTTTCATAACAATAATTCTAGACGGAATGCTCAATTTTTTTTTCATAACAATAGTTCCAGACGGAATGCTCAAAAAATTATGTGAGCTGTACTTGCAGGAAATCCTACAACCATATCCATTCAAGATTAAGTAACTCTCTTCAAGAAATCATGGTGAAAATTATTTGTTTATTTCTCAAGATTTTAAGATTGAAAACAAAATGTTACGAAGACTTTACTTGCTCTCCAAATAAACTTTCTCTCTCCTAATTTCTTGTATAACACTCACCCTAAAGAGATCTCTCAATACACAGTTTCCTTCCCTTTATATAGGGTAATACATAATGGATGACAGCTAATAGATCTCCTATTTTCGGAATCACTGTGCGTTACAATCGCTCATATACATTCGCTTAACTTCGCACACCTTACACTTTCGCCAATACCCCCATCCACAATGCATGAAATGGAGTTGTCGTAGGGGTATTACAACTCTAATCTGTAGTCGTCAATATTGATTTTTCCCGTAGTGGTAGCATTGGTCGAGAAAAGAGTAAACTTCTGCTTAACCCAAAAGAACGAAAAAGGAGACGTGAAAACAAGTTGTGTTGCTGCAATAAGGAGAGACGCCCTCGCATACAAAAGGGAGCACAAACCATAATAATACATAAAATATTTCTTTAAATTAAGCCTGGTATAACAGCACAGAAAAAAGGTTTCCAGAAGTAAAGAAGTCAATACCAGCAGCTAGCCAAGAATGTCTTAAAAAAAGAAACTTGAAATATCCCAAATTACTAAATAAGGGAAATTACAAACAAAAAAATTAAACAATGAAAACTTCAAATTTTTTAACAAGATACAACAAAATTATTAGAATATAAAATGAAGTATTCAATAAACAAGATTTAATAAACTATAATCAAACAAGTTCTGTAAACCCGTGCAAATGCACAGGCTAGTTCATTAGCTAACTCAAAAAAAAAAGTGATAAGCGTAATTCATAAGGGTTGACCCATTTATACATACATACACATAAACTAAAGAACATATACCCTAACCGCAATAACATAGAGCCAAGATTCGATGTTGACTACTCATAGTGAAAGCCCCGATCAACAATTAGGTAAAAGCAAGATTGTTGAAAGTCAAAAGCAAGATTTCGATGTTAACGAATGCATATTATGTTATTTATTCTCTTGCGAACCTCGGGTAATTTTTTCATCTTTGATGGCTAAGAACATTGTTTCCTTCATACATGGTAATGTCATCGAGTGCGAGAAGACACCAAAATCGAACGATTTTAGCAGCCTACAAATTAGAAGTGTGGCAGTGGCTGGCTACTTGCGCCTGCGGAAATGCATCTCTACATCATTATATTATCTAGGGATGTCAATGGGTACCCATTACCCGGACCCGATATATTTGGGTCCGGTTCCGGGTCCTAAAGTTGGACCCATTAGCTACTGAGGACCCGGCGGGTAATTACCCGATTGGACCGAATTTAAACGGGTCCAAACGGGTAATACCCGTTGGGTACCCGCGGGTATCGGGTACCCGTTTATTCATTCTTTTATTCATGTTTTTAGCAAAATTACAAGTATTTTTGCTAGTTTTAGCTTTGATATTTTACTCATTTAAATTTTTTCTCTTACATTTAACCTTTATTTAGTACATTAATAAGAAATAATAATAATTTTGTATAAAAATTACTTAAATCCAAGCCAAAAAGAAAAATATATTAAGTTTTTGAGGTTTTTTAAATAGTTTTATTAAGACCCAATGGGTACCCGGAACCGACGGGTACCCGGGTATTTAAACGGGTCCGGTTCTGGGTCCACAAGTTTAGGAACCGGACCCGGAACCGTTAGAAACCGGACCCGACCATTATAAGTAGGGTCCGGGTCCGGGTCTAGTGATATCCGGGAGGATCCGGACCCGTTGACACCCCTAATATTATCTGTCAATGATTGTTGAAAGACTCTTTATAAAATAAGACTTAAAATTGCATACAAAAATGAGCAAAAATAGGGGCAATCAGTGTTGCAATTAAAAAATAAACTATGCTATTATGAAAATCATATAAACAATATAAAATCACGTTCAATCTAAAATATGGTGTGTTGATTATGATTAAATACATCATAGGGAGAGGCCTCGGCATAGGCAGTCATATTGAGATATATGTAGTTGTAGGAAATCCTATAACACTTAAGATATTTTTTTGAATCTAAACTTATTAATCATCCAAATCTCAAATATAAGCACTAGAAATATAAAGAAACACAAGGATTTTTACATGATTTGATCATTGTGATCTACATCCATGGTTCTTCACTAGTGATCATTAAAATTACGTATGGATTACATTGAGACTCTATTAATGAGTATTTGGAGCTCTCTAAATCTAGTTTTGGGAAAGAGGAAGGAGATAGTAATAATACAAATTCTACCTTGTCACTATACATAATATGTCCTCATATAAAGTGTGTCTCTTTCCTAAAATTATATCCCCTTTCTCTCTCCTGTCTTCTTCTTTATATAGGTGTTTACCTGATGGATGACAACTCACATACAACTAACATTGTCTTATCTCGTACTAAGTTCTCGCACCTTAAGGAAGTAAATGAATCTCGCACACTAACAAATATTGTGTGCGATATTCTTCCCCTACAATATATATGCCGGCTGAACTGTACACAAAAGAATATATGTGGGTGACTTGAACAACACCATAGATAACTGACGAATTGTCAACAGAGAACAGCACAGAAGGCACATAACATAAAGTAGAAGAAACTGGCGAATTATCAACGGAGTTCTAAATGGTCAGAGTTACCTCTTCATAAAGTGTTGAACCAATCCCAGCATAGTGTTGATGATCAACATAGATAAAATAACCACCATTGGTCAGAACCATACTTGTCTTTTTGTTATCTACACACCCGCACTACCAAAATGTGCTGGTCATGAAACCCCCAATACATAAGCAAAGTATCTTTGATGTTCTGGTTTAATTTTGCTAAAAGTTTTCAATAGGATACAAAGTTAAACCTACTAATTTGCAACAAATATAAGAGTGTATATGCATTACCTTTATAGGAGTTATCCGAATCGTTCCCTCTTTTCGCAGTATAGGTGACATCAAAAACGTAATTTTGACAAGCACAATAGTTTCTTCTCGGTCTACTCAATTCACTGTATATCTAAGATAGGCGCCTCTTTTGATGCTTTTGAAGCCTTCTCCTACTCTGCATTGCATCTCATCGTAGAAGAAATTCAAGCCTCAAGTATAACCTAGCCTCAACGGGCATCCTTTGTATTTTGTAACATTATACAGATTACACTTACACTCCGAGAATCGAAATCGATCTTCCACCCTTCGTGTATCAATAGCCTGTAGCCGGGTACGATAATTAACAACCATCTCTCCCCATAGCAATCTGGGATTTCTGGAGGATTTCCAACCTCCATCCCATAAGGATCTGGGACGTGCGTGGTGGTTCATGTGTTTCAGATCCAAATCCAAAGTACTGGTCAAGGTTCTTGCAAAATCTAACACAACAAACAACATAAAAATGCATCCTAAATTAGTAATCGCACCATAACCGTCACATGCAATTGTAACATATATGTAAGAAACATGTAATCAAATTCTCACCGAGTAACAAAAACTTTATACCAACGTATGAAAAAAGACGATCTTATTTTGTTTGGTAAAGCTATACAAAGAATACTGTTCTCTAGATACAAAGCAACAGTTGCTAAAACCATTTTAAAAATTGAACTCTAAGAATTAAATGCAAAACACACAATATGAAAGATACAAATTTGATTTTTCTGAGAAGCCGATTTTTTTCATGGTTAGGATTTCTCTACTTTGTTAGCATCACAATTGCAAAATTGAAGAATAACATTTTAGTTCGCACTACGTACATGGGTTTCATCTTTGCAATAGATAATTCTTTGACTGAAAAGGAAAAACCGAAAAGAGAAAAAAACAAACGGGTTTCCAAAGTTGGGGCAAAAGGAGTCTTGACTCTATTGACGACTTTAAATGTCCGTGTTTGGAGTGCCACCGGTTCAAAGGAGCTTTTTTTTTTCCCTACCAACTGATTGTCGAATTTCTATCACTTCATTTTATTGTTATTGACAAAACAATTCGTTGAAGTACTTTCTATTCAATCACTATGGACGTGAAGAAGAACTGCTTCTTCCTTTTTTCTTGCGATGGTATTAATTTGGTCGTTTAGTGTGTGTTTGGAAATCGCATACTTATTTATCCACCATGAAGAGTCGTGTCGGTAAAACCCATCTTCCCATACACTCTGCAAACTGACAGTCGTATGGTTGAATCTTTTCATATATTCAGTTATGCGACAATGAGTCTGTAACGATAAGACGCGTCAATTCCATTGGCCAGTTAATTGCTGACGATGCTGCCACATGGCTTTCTAAACTTTAAGAAAACTCAAAATTGAATTTGGTTGCGCCACATCAGCATTAAGATTCCCCTTTATATTAAGAAGTATATTGATTAATTAATAGAAGTTGATCCAGGCACAACTTTACTTTTAACAATTTCCTGCACCTTTCCTAGACTACTTTCTAGACGCCTTCAAGACTGGCCTTACATCTACAGTATCGACATATTCTTGAAGCTCAACATCAGTCTGTGGAATGGGGAACAACTCAAAAAAACTCTTATGAACACCTTGAAGAACTTCTGAGATTGATTTTAGGGCTTCATCTACATCACCAAAACCTTCTTGGTCATCTTTCTTCAATTTATGTCCTCCATTTTCTTCAGTGAAGTACGTATATTTATCTATCTGTATCAAATTATTCTGGTGCTCTTCCCACACATACTTGTTATCATCGATTATTATCGTGTTCTTCTCGTCAGGTCCGGCCAATATATCCATATTTTTTCTATTTTTAATCGTGGAGTCATCCTTCGACACAATCGAGTTAAAGATAACCCCATCTGGATCAAGTAATTTTCCCATTACTTCTGCATAAAACCTTGTGCCCATCGTATACAAGAATAATTCAAACCTGTCACTGAGTTGTTTAAGAAATTCCCTTGTGTAAGGCCTCAGTTTTACGTATATTGCCCCCATATACTTATATAAAATATCTCCATTCCTACAATTATCGTCCTGCATGGACGAAACAACAATTGCTTTCTTGTCGAGATAATCTTGATCATCCTTTGATACGTCACAAATTCTCACGGAGTGGATTAAGGTGTGATCCAAGTCAAGAACCAAAGAAAGCTTCTTATTCTCAAAAAAACATCTCTTGTACGTGGTACCTAACATCCTACTACGTTGAATCAACCGTTTGTTTTCTTCTGCGTTATAACTCATCAATTGTTTGATCTTCATTCTCTTTAATATTTTATGTGCTTCTTTGAGTCGACCTTCATAAGAATGAACTAAAGTAGTCATCTTCTCTCTGTCTTCTAAGTAGTATAGCATGATATGTAAGCACTTCTTTTTCTCTCTTTTCTTCTGGAGAAACCTTGGGATATCTTTCTGATATTTATTTGCTTACGATGATATATATAAGTGCTGGATATAATTAATAGAAAGTGATGGGTCGGTGAATGCCATGATCATTCCTTGTTGGATTATGAATTCCTGCCTATACGTTTAACAATTTCTCTTGAGAGAGGCCGATCTAATAAAGGGCCACCACTGTAATAACTCCTAGTGTAACCGGTGGCGGTGGTGCCTTTAAAAGTTTTTTTTGTTATTATTTTCCTTTTTCTTTTTTTCATAACAATAATTCCAGACGGAATGCTCAATTTTTTTTTCATAACAATAGTTCCAGACGGAATGCTCAAAAAATTATGTGAGCTGTACTTGCAGGAAATCCTACAACCATATCCATTCAAGATTAAGTAACTCTCTTCAAGAAATCATGGTGAAAATTATTTGTTTATTTCTCAAGATTTTAAGATTGAAAACAAAATGTTACGAAGACTTTACTTGCTCTCCAAATAAACTTTCTCTCTCCTAATTTCTTGTATAACACTCACCCTAAAGAGATCTCTCAATACACAGTTTCCTTCCCTTTATATAGGGTAATACATAATGGATGACAGCTAATAGATCTCCTATTTTCGGAATCACTGTGCGTTACAATCGCTCATATACATTCGCTTAACTTCGCACACCTTACACTTTCGCCAATACCCCCATCCACAATGCATGAAATGGAGTTGTCGTAGGGGTATTACAACTCTAATCTGTAGTCGTCAATATTGATTTTTCCCGTAGTGGTAGCATTGGTCGAGAAAAGAGTAAACTTCTGCTTAACCCAAAAGAACGAAAAAGGAGACGTGAAAACAAGTTGTGTTGCTGCAATAAGGAGAGACGCCCTCGCATACAAAAGGGAGCACAAACCATAATAATACATAAAATATTTCTTTAAATTAAGCCTGGTATAACAGCACAGAAAAAAGGTTTCCAGAAGTAAAGAAGTCAATACCAGCAGCTAGCCAAGAATGTCTTAAAAAAAAAAGAGAATTGAAATATCCCAAATTACTAAATAAGGGAAATTACAAACAAAAAATTAAACAATGAAAACTTCAAATTTTTTAACAAGATACAACAAAATTATTAGAATATAAAATGAAGTATTCAATAAACAAGATTTAATAAACTATAATCAAACAAGTTCTGTAAACCCGTGCAAATGCACAGGCTAGTTCATTAGCTAACTCAAAAAAAAAAGTGATAAGCGTAATTCATAAGGGTTGACCCATTTATACATACATACACATAAACTAAAGGACATATACCCTAACCGCAATAACATAGAGCCAAGATTCGATGTTGACTACTCATAGTGAAAGCCCCGATCAACAATTAGGTAAAAGCAAGATTGTTGAAAGTCAAAATCAAGATTTCGATGTTAACGAATGCATATTATGTTATTTATTCTCTTGCGAACCTCGGATACTTTTTTCATCTTTGATGGCTAAGAACATTGTTTCCTTCATACATGGTAATGTCATCGAGTGCGAGAAGACACCAAAATCGAACGATTTTAGCAGCCTACAAATTAGAAGTGTGGCAGTGGCTGGCTACTTGCGCCTGCGGAAATGCATCTCTACATCATTATATTATCTAGGGCTGTCAATGGGTACCCATTACCCGGACCCGGTCCTAAAGTTGGACCCATTAGCTACTGAGGACCCGGCGGGTAATTACCCGATTGGACCGAATTTAAACGGGTCCAAACGGGTAATACCCGTTGGGTACCCGCGGGTATCGGGTACCCGTTTATTCATTCTTTTATTCATGTTTTTAGCAAAATTACAAGTATTTTTGCTAGTTTTAGCTTTGATATTTTACTCATTTAAATTTTTTCTCTTACATTTAACCTTTATTTAGTACATTAATAAGAAATAATAATAATTTTGTATAAAAATTACTTAAATCCAAGCCAAAAAGAGAAATATATTAAGTTTTTGAGGTTTTTTAAATAGTTTTATTAAGACCCAATGGGTACCCGGAACCGACGGGTACCCGGGTATTTAAACGGGTCCGGTTCTGGGTCCACAAGTTTAGGAACCGGACCCGGAACCGTTAGAAACCGGACCCGACCATTATAAGTAAGGTCCGGGTCCGGGTCTAGTGATATCCGGTTGGATCCGGACCCGTTGACACCCCTAATATTATCTGTCAATGATTGTTGAAAGACTCTTTATAAAATAAGACTTAAAATTGCATACAAAAATGAGCAAAAAGAGGGGCAATCAGTGTTGCAATTAAAAAATAAACTATGCTATTATGAAAATCATATAAACAATATAAAATCACGTTCAATCTAAAATATGGTGTGTTGATTATGATTAAATACATCATAGGGAGAGGCCTCGGCATAGGCAGTCATATTGAGATATATGTAGTTGTAGGAAATCCTATAACACTTAAGATATTTTTTTGAATCTAAACTTATTAATCATCCAAATCTCAAATATAAGCACTAGAAATATAAAGAAACACAAGGATTTTTACATGATTTGATCATTGTGATCTACATCCATGGTTCTTCACTAGTGATCATTAAAATTACGTATGGATTACATTGAGACTCTATTAATGAGTATTTGGAGCTCTCTAAATCTAGTTTTGGGAAAGAGGAAGGAGATAGTAATAATACAAATTCTACCTTGTCACTATACATAATATGTCCTCATATAAAGTGTGTCTCTTTCCTAAAATTATATCCCCTTTCTCTCTCCTGTCTTCTTCTTTATATAGGTGTTTACCTGATGGATGACAACTCACATACAACTAACATTGTCTTATCTCGTACTAAGTTCTCGCACCTTAAGGAAGTAAATGAATCTCGCACACTAACAAATATTGTGTGCGATATTCTTCCCCTACAATATATATGCCGGCTGAACTGTACACAAAAGAATATATGTGGGTGACTTGAACAACACCATAGATAACTGACGAATTGTCAACAGAGAACAGCACAGAAGGCACATAACATAAAGTAGAAGAAACTGGCGAATTATCAACGGAATTCTAAATGGTCAGAGTTACCTCTTCATAAAGTGTTGAACCAATCCCAGCATAGTGTTGATGATCAACATAGATAACATAACCACCATTGGTCAGAACCATACTTGTCTTTTTGTTATCTACACACCCGCACTACCAAAATGTGCTGGTCATGAAACCCCCAATACATAAGCAAAGTATCTTTGATGTTCTGGTTTAATTTTGCTAAAAGTTTTCAATAGGATACAAAGTTAAACCTACTAATTTGCAACAAATATAAGAGTGTATATGCATTACCTTTATAGGAGTTATCCGAATCGTTCCCTCTTTTCGCAGTATAGGTGACATCAAAAACGTAATTTTGACAGGCACAATAGTTTCTTCTCGGTCTACTCAATTCACTGTATATCTAAGATAGGCGCCTCTTTTGATGCTTTTGAAGCCTTCTCCTACTCTGCATTGCATCTCATCGTAGAAGAAATTCAAGCCTCAAGTATAACCTAGCCTCAACGGGCATCCTTTGTATTTTGTAACATTATACAGATTACACTTACACTCCGAGAATCGAAATCGATCTTCCACCCTTCGTGTATCAATAGCCTGTAGCCGGGTACGATAATTAACAACCATCTCTCCCCATAGCAATCTGGGATTTCTGGAGGATTTCCAACCTCCATCCCATAAGGATCTGGGACGTGCGTGGTGGTTCATGTGTTTCAGATCCAAATCCAAAGTACTGGTCAAGGTTCTTGCAAAATCTAACACAACAAACAACATAAAAATGCATCGTAAATTAGTAATCGCACCATAACCGTCACATGAAATTGTAACATATATGTAAGAAACATGTAATCAAATTCTCACCGAGTAACAAAAACTTTATACCAACGTATGAAAAAAGACGATCTTATTTTGTTTGGTAAAGCTATACAAAGAATATTGTTCTCTAGATACAAAGCAACAGTTGCTAAAATCATTTTAAAAATTGAACTCTAAGAATTAAATGCAAAACACACAATATGAAAGATACAAATTTGATTTTTCTAAGAAGCCGATTTTTTTCATGGTTAGGATTTCTCTACTTTGTTAGCATCACAATTGCAAAATTGAAGAATAACATTTTAGTTCGCACTACGTACATGGGTTTCATCTTTGCAATGGATAGTTCTTTGACTGAAAAGGAAAAAACGAAAAGAGAAAAAAACAAACGGGTTTCCAAAGTTGGGGTAAGAAAATAATCTGATCAAAAGGAGTCTTGACTCTATTGACGACTTTAAATGTCCGTGTTTGGAGTGCCACCGGTTCAAAGGAGCTTTTTTTTTTCCCTACCAACTGATTGTCGAATTTCTATCACTTCATTTTATTGTTATTGACAAAACAATTCGTTGAAGTACTTTCTATTCAACCACTATGGACGTGAAGAAGAACTGCTTCTTCCTTTTTTCTTGCGATGGTATCAATTTGGTCGTTTAGTGTGTGTTCGGAAATCGCATACTTATTTATCCACCATGAAGAGTCGTGTCCGTAAAACCCATCTTCCCATACACTCTGCAAACTGACAGTCGTATGGTTGAATCTTTTCATATATTCAGTTATGCGACGATGAGTCTGTAACGATAAGACGCGTCAATTCCATTGGCCAGTTAATTGCTGACGATGCTGCCACATGACTTTCTAAACTTTAAGAAAACTCAAAATTGAATTTGGTTGCGCCACATCAGCATTAAGATTCCCCTTTATATTAAGAAGTATATTGATTAATTAATAGAAGTTGATCCAGGCACAACTTTACTTTTAACAATTTCCTGCACCTTTCCTAGACTACTTTCTAGACGCCTTCAAGACTGGCCTTACATCTACAGTATCGACATATTCTTGAAGCTCAACATCAGTCTGTGGAATGGGGAACAACTCAAAAAAACTCTTATGAACACCTTGAAGAACTTCTGAGATTGATTTTAGGGCTTCATCTTCATCACCAAAACCTTCTTGGTCATCTTTCTTCAATTTATGTCCTCCATTTTCTTCAGTGAAGTACGTATATTTATCTATCTGTATCAAATTATTCTGGTGCTCTTCCCACACATACTTGTTATCATCGATTATTATCGTGTTCTTCTCGTCAGGTCCGGCCAATATATCCATATTTTTTCTATTTTTAATCGTGGAGTCATCCTTCGACACAATCGAGTTAAAGATAACCCCATCTGGATCAAGTAATTTTCCCATTACTTCTGCATAAAACCTTGTGCCCATCGTATACAAGAATAATTCAAACCTGTCACTGAGTTGTTTAAGAAATTCCCTTGTGTAAGGCCTCAGTTTTACGTATATTGCCCCCATATACTTATATAAAATATCTCCATTCCTACAATTATCGTCCTGCATGGACGAAACAACAATTGCTTTCTTGTCGAGATAATCTTGATCATCCTTTGATACGTCACAAATTCTCACGGAGTGGATTAAGGTGTGATCCAAGTCAAGAACCAAAGAAAGCTTCTTATTCTCAAAAAAACATCTCTTGTACGTAGTACCTAACATCCTACTACGTTGAATCAACCGTTTGTTTTCTTCTGCGTTATAACTCATCAATTGTTTGATCTTCATTCTCTTTAATATTTTATGTGCTTCTTTGAGTCGACCTTCATAAGAATGAACTAAAGTAGTCATCTTCTCTCTGTCTTCTAAGTAGTATAGCATGATATGTAAGCACTTCTTTTTCTCTCTTTTCTTCTGGAGAAACCTTGGGATATCTTTCTGATATTTATTTGCTTACGATGATATATATAAGTGCTGGATATAATTAATAGAAAGTGATGGGTCGGTGAATGCCATGATCATTCCTTGTTGGATTATGAATTCCTGCCTATACGTTTAACAATTTCTCTTGAGAGAGGCCGATCTAATAAAGGGCCACCACTGTAATAACTCCTAGTGTAACCGGTGGCGGTGGTGCCTTTAAAAGTTTTTTTTGTTATTATTTTCCTTTTTCTTTTTTTCATAACAATAATTCTAGACGGAATGCTCAATTTTTTTTTCATAACAATAGTTCCAGACGGAATGCTCAAAAAATTATGTGAGCTGTACTTGCAGGAAATCCTACAACCATATCCATTCAAGATTAAGTAACTCTCTTCAAGAAATCATGGTGAAAATTATTTGTTTATTTCTCAAGATTTTAAGATTGAAAACAAAATGTTACGAAGACTTTACTTGCTCTCCAAATAAACTTTCTCTCTCCTAATTTCTTGTATAACACTCACCCTAAAGAGATCTCTCAATACACAGTTTCCTTCCCTTTATATAGGGTAATACATAATGGATGACAGCTAATAGATCTCCTATTTTCGGAATCACTGTGCGTTACAATCGCTCATATACATTCGCTTAACTTCGCACACCTTACACTTTCGCCAATACCCCCATCCACAATGCATGAAATGGAGTTGTCGTAGGGGTATTACAACTCTAATCTGTAGTCGTCAATATTGATTTTTCCCGTAGTGGTAGCATTGGTCGAGAAAAGAGTAAACTTCTGCTTAACCCAAAAGAACGAAAAAGGAGACGTGAAAACAAGTTGTGTTGCTGCAATAAGGAGAGACGCCCTCGCATACAAAAGGGAGCACAAACCATAATAATACATAAAATATTTCTTTAAATTAAGCCTGGTATAACAGCACAGAAAAAAGGTTTCCAGAAGTAAAGAAGTCAATACCAGCAGCTAGCCAAGAATGTCTTAAAAAAAAAAGAGAATTGAAATATCCCAAATTACTAAATAAGGGAAATTACAAACAAAAAATTAAACAATGAAAACTTCAAATTTTTTAACAAGATACAACAAAATTATTAGAATATAAAATGAAGTATTCAATAAACAAGATTTAATAAACTATAATCAAACAAGTTCTGTAAACCCGTGCAAATGCACAGGCTAGTTCATTAGCTAACTCAAAAAAAAAAGTGATAAGCGTAATTCATAAGGGTTGACCCATTTATACATACATACACATAAACTAAAGGACATATACCCTAACCGCAATAACATAGAGCCAAGATTCGATGTTGACTACTCATAGTGAAAGCCCCGATCAACAATTAGGTAAAAGCAAGATTGTTGAAAGTCAAAATCAAGATTTCGATGTTAACGAATGCATATTATGTTATTTATTCTCTTGCGAACCTCGGATACTTTTTTCATCTTTGATGGCTAAGAACATTGTTTCCTTCATACATGGTAATGTCATCGAGTGCGAGAAGACACCAAAATCGAACGATTTTAGCAGCCTACAAATTAGAAGTGTGGCAGTGGCTGGCTACTTGCGCCTGCGGAAATGCATCTCTACATCATTATATTATCTAGGGCTGTCAATGGGTACCCATTACCCGGACCCGGTATATTTGGGTCCGGTTCCGGGTCCTAAAGTTGGACCCATTAGCTACTGAGGACCCGGCGGGTAATTACCCGATTGGACCGAATTTAAACGGGTCCAAACGGGTAATACCCGTTGGGTACCCGCGGGTATCGGGTACCCGTTTATTCATTCTTTTATTCATGTTTTTAGCAAAATTACAAGTATTTTTGCTAGTTTTAGCTTTGATATTTTACTCATTTAAATTTTTTCTCTTACATTTAACCTTTATTTAGTACATTAATAAGAAATAATAATAATTTTGTATAAAAATTACTTAAATCCAAGCCAAAAAGAGAAATATATTAAGTTTTTGAGGTTTTTTAAAAAGTTTTAATAAGACCCAATGGGTACCCGGAACCGACGGGTACCCGGGTATTTAAACGGGTCCGGTTCTGGGTCCACAAGTTTAGGAACCGGACCCGGAACCGTTAGAAACCGGACCCGACCATTATAAGTAGGGTCCGGGTCCGGGTCTAGTGATATCCGGGAGGATCCGGACCCGTTAACACCCCTAATATTATCTGTCAATGATTGTTGAAAGACTCTTTATAAAATAAGACTTAAAATTGCATACAAAAATGAGCAAAAAGAGGGGCAATCAGTGTTGCAATTAAAAAATAAACTATGCTATTATGAAAATCATATAAACAATATAAAATCACGTTCAATCTAAAATATGGTGTGTTGATTATGATTAAATACATCATAGGGAGAGGCCTCGGCATAGGCAGTCATATTGAGATATATGTAGTTGTAGGAAATCCTATAACACTTAAGATATTTTTTTGAATCTAAACTTATTAATCATCCAAATCTCAAATATAAGCACTAGAAATATAAAGAAACACAAGGATTT
>NC_039358.1:238921315-238921481 GCF_003573695.1 Papaver somniferum
TGCACCTTTCCTAGACTACTTTCTAGACGCCTTCAAGACTGGCCTTACATCTACAGTATCGACATATTCTTGAAGCTCAACATCAGTCTGTGGAATGGGGAACAACTCAAAAAAACTCTTATGAACACCTTGAAGAACTTCTGAGATTGATTTTAGGGCTTCATCT
>NC_039358.1:238921491-239039863 GCF_003573695.1 Papaver somniferum
ACACCCCTAATATTATCTGTCAATGATTGTTGAAAGACTCTTTATAAAATAAGACTTAAAATTGCATACAAAAATGAGCAAAAAGAGGGGCAATCAGTGTTGCAATTAAAAAATAAACTATGCTATTATGAAAATCATATAAACAATATAAAATCACGTTCAATCTAAAATATGGTGTGTTGATTATGATTAAATACATCATAGGGAGAGGCCTCGGCATAGGCAGTCATATTGAGATATATGTAGTTGTAGGAAATCCTATAACACTTAAGATATTTTTTTGAATCTAAACTTATTAATCATCCAAATCTCAAATATAAGCACTAGAAATATAAAGAAACACAAGGATTTATACATGATTTGATCATTGTGATCTACATCCATGGTTCTTCACTAGTGATCATTAAAATTACGTATGGATTACATTGAGACTCTATTAATGAGTATTTGGAGCTCTCTAAATCTAGTTTTGGGAAAGAGGAAGGAGATAGTAATAATACAAATTCTACCTTGTCACTATACATAATATGTCCTCATATAAAGTGTGTCTCTTTCCTAAAATTATATCCCCTTTCTCTCTCCTGTCTTCTTCTTTATATAGGTGTTTACCTGATGGATGACAACTCACATACAACTAACATTGTCTTATCTCGTACTAAGTTCTCGCACCTTAAGGAAGTAAATGAATCTCGCACACTAACAAATATTGTGTGCGATATTCTTCCCCTACAATATATATGCCGGCTGAACTGTACACAAAAGAATATATGTGGGTGACTTGAACAACACCATAGATAACTGACGAATTGTCAACAGAGAACAGCACAGAAGGCACATAACATAAAGTAGAAGAAACTGGCGAATTATCAACGGAGTTCTAAATGGTCAGAGTTACCTCTTCATAAAGTGTTGAACCAATCCCAGCATAGTGTTGATGATCAACATAGATAAAATAACCACCATTGGTCAGAACCATACTTGTCTTTTTGTTATCTACACACCCGCACTACCAAAATGTGCTGGTCATGAAACCCCCAATACATAAGCAAAGTATCTTTGATGTTCTGGTTTAATTTTGCTAAAAGTTTTCAATAGGATACAAAGTTAAACCTACTAATTTGCAACAAATATAAGAGTGTATATGCATTACCTTTATAGGAGTTATCCGAATCGTTCCCTCTTTTCGCAGTATAGGTGACATCAAAAACGTAATTTTGACAAGCACAATAGTTTCTTCTCGGTCTACTCAATTCACTGTATATCTAAGATAGGCGCCTCTTTTGATGCTTTTGAAGCCTTCTCCTACTCTGCATTGCATCTCATCGTAGAAGAAATTCAAGCCTCAAGTATAACCTAGCCTCAACGGGCATCCTTTGTATTTTGTAACATTATACAGATTACACTTACACTCCGAGAATCGAAATCGATCTTCCACCCTTCGTGTATCAATAGCCTGTAGCCGGGTACGATAATTAACAACCATCTCTCCCCATAGCAATCTGGGATTTCTGGAGGATTTCCAACCTCCATCCCATAAGGATCTGGGACGTGCGTGGTGGTTCATGTGTTTCAGATCCAAATCCAAAGTACTGGTCAAGGTTCTTGCAAAATCTAACACAACAAACAACATAAAAATGCATCGTAAATTAGTAATCGCACCATAACCGTCACATGCAATTGTAACATATATGTAAGAAACATGTAATCAAATTCTCACCGAGTAACAAAAACTTTATACCAACATATGAAAAAAGACGATCTTATTTTGTTTGGTAAAGCTATACAAAGAATACTGTTCTCTAGATACAAAGCAACAGTTGCTAAAACCATTTTAAAAATTGAACTCTAAGAATTAAATGCAAAACACACAATATGAAAGATACAAATTTGATTTTTCTGAGAAGCCGATTTTTTTCATGGTTAGGATTTCTCTACTTTGTTAGCATCACAATTGCAAAATTGAAGAATAACATTTTAGTTCGCACTACGTACATGGGTTTCATCTTTGCAATGGATAGTTCTTTGACTGAAAAGGAAAAAACGAAAAGAGAAAAAAACAAACGGGTTTCCAAAGTTGGGGTAAGAAAATAATCTGATCAAAAGGAGTCTTGACTCTATTGACGACTTTAAATGTCCGTGTTTGGAGTGCCACCGGTTCAAAGGAGCTTTTTTTTTTCCCTACCAACTGATTGTCGAATTTCTATCACTTCATTTTATTGTTATTGACAAAACAATTCGTTGAAGTACTTTCTATTCAACCACTATGGACGTGAAGAAGAACTGCTTCTTCCTTTTTTCTTGCGATGGTATCAATTTGGTCGTTTAGTGTGTGTTCGGAAATCGCATACTTATTTATCCACCATGAAGAGTCGTGTCCGTAAAACCCATCTTCCCATACACTCTGCAAACTGACAGTCGTATGGTTGAATCTTTTCATATATTCAGTTATGCGACGATGAGTCTGTAACGATAAGACGCGTCAATTCCATTGGCCAGTTAATTGCTGACGATGCTGCCACATGACTTTCTAAACTTTAAGAAAACTCAAAATTGAATTTGGTTGCGCCACATCAGCATTAAGATTCCCCTTTATATTAAGAAGTATATTGATTAATTAATAGAAGTTGATCCAGGCACAACTTTACTTTTAACAATTTCCTGCACCTTTCCTAGACTACTTTCTAGACGCCTTCAAGACTGGCCTTACATCTACAGTATCGACATATTCTTGAAGCTCAACATCAGTCTGTGGAATGGGGAACAACTCAAAAAAACTCTTATGAACACCTTGAAGAACTTCTGAGATTGATTTTAGGGCTTCATCTTCATCACCAAAACCTTCTTGGTCATCTTTCTTCAATTTATGTCCTCCATTTTCTTCAGTGAAGTACGTATATTTATCTATCTGTATCAAATTATTCTGGTGCTCTTCCCACACATACTTGTTATCATCGATTATTATCGTGTTCTTCTCGTCAGGTCCGGCCAATATATCCATATTTTTTCTATTTTTAATCGTGGAGTCATCCTTCGACACAATCGAGTTAAAGATAACCCCATCTGGATCAAGTAATTTTCCCATTACTTCTGCATAAAACCTTGTGCCCATCGTATACAAGAATAATTCAAACCTGTCACTGAGTTGTTTAAGAAATTCCCTTGTGTAAGGCCTCAGTTTTACGTATATTGCCCCCATATACTTATATAAAATATCTCCATTCCTACAATTATCGTCCTGCATGGACGAAACAACAATTGCTTTCTTGTCGAGATAATCTTGATCATCCTTTGATACGTCACAAATTCTCACGGAGTGGATTAAGGTGTGATCCAAGTCAAGAACCAAAGAAAGCTTCTTATTCTCAAAAAAACATCTCTTGTACGTAGTACCTAACATCCTACTACGTTGAATCAACCGTTTGTTTTCTTCTGCGTTATAACTCATCAATTGTTTGATCTTCATTCTCTCTAATATTTTATGTGCTTCTTTGAGTCGACCTTCATAAGAAAGAACTAAAGTAGTCATCTTCTCTCTGTCTTCTAAGTAGTATAGCATGATATGTAAGCACTTCTTTTTCTCTCTTTTCTTCTGGAGAAACCTTGGGATATCTTTCTGATATTTATTTGCTTACGATGATATATATAAGTGCTGGATATAATTAATAGAAAGTGATGGGTCGGTGAATGCCATGATCATTCCTTGTTGGATTATGAATTCCTGCCTATACGTTTAACAATTCCTCTTGAGAGAGGCCGATCTAATAAAGGGCCACCACTGTAACAACTCCTAGTGTAACCGGTGGCGGTGGTGCCTTTAAAAGTTTTTTTTGTTATTATTTTCCTTTTTCTTTTTTCATAACAATAATTCCAGACGGAATGCTCAATTTTTTTTTCATAACAATAGTTCCAGACGGAATGCTCAAAAAATTATGTGAGCTGTACTTGCAGGAAATCCTACAACCATATCCATTCAAGATTAAGTAACTCTCTTCAAGAAATCATGGTGAAAATTATTTGTTTATTTCTCAAGATTTTAAGATTGAAAACAAAATGTTACGAAGACTTTACTTGCTCTCCAAATAAACTTTCTCTCTCCTAATTTCTTGTATAACACTCACCCTAAAGAGATCTCTCAATACACAGTTTCCTTCCCTTTATATGGGGTAATACATAATGGATGACAGCTAATAGATCTCCTATTTTCGGAATCACTGTGCGTTACAATCTCTCATATACATTCGCTTTACTTCGCACACCTTACACTTTCGCACAGATCATCACACTTTACTCGTGACATATGCTGACATCATTAAATACATCATTCTAATTTTAGAAAAGCTTGGACTTTCTACAATACCCCCATCCACAATGCATGAAATGGAGTTGTCGTAGGGGTATTACAACTCTAATCTGTAGTCGTCAATATTGATTTTTCCCGTAGTGGTAGCATTGGTCGAGAAAAGAGTAAACTTCTGCTTAACCCAAAAGAACGAAAAAGGAGACGTGAAAACAAGTTGTGTTGCTGCAATAAGGAGAGACGCCCTCGCATACAAAAGGGAGCACAAACCATAATAATACATAAAATATTTCTTTAAATTAAGCCTGGTATAACAGCACAGAAAAAAGGTTTCCAGAAGTAAAGAAGTCAATACCAGCAGCTAGCCAAGAATGTCTTAAAAAAAAGAAACTTGAAATATCCCAAATTACTAAATAAGGGAAATTACAAACAAAAAATTAAACAATGAAAACTTCAAATTTTTTAACAAGATACAACAAAATTATTAGAATATAAAATGAAGTATTCAATAAACAAGATTTAATAAACTATAATCAAACAAGTTCTGTAAACCCGTGCAAATGCACAGGCTAGTTCATTAGCTAACTCAAAAAAAAAAGTGATAAGCGTAATTCATAAGGGTTGACCCATTTATACATACATACACATAAACTAAAGAACATATACCCTAACCGCAATAACATAGAGCCAAGATTCGATGTTGACTACTCATAGTGAAAGCCCCGATCAACAATTAGGTAAAAGCAAGATTGTTGAAAGTCAAAAGCAAGATTTCGATGTTAACGAATGCATATTATGTTATTTATTCTCTTGCGAACCTCGGGTAATTTTTTCATCTTTGATGGCTAAGAACATTGTTTCCTTCATACATGGTAATGTCATCGAGTGCGAGAAGACACCAAAATCGAACGATTTTAGCAGCCTACAAATTAGAAGTGTGGCAGTGGCTGGCTACTTGCGCCTGCGGAAATGCATCTCTACATCATTATATTATCTAGGGATGTCAATGGGTACCCATTACCCGGACCCGATATATTTGGGTCCGGTTCCGGGTCCTAAAGTTGGACCCATTAGCTACTGAGGACCCGGCGGGTAATTACCCGATTGGACCGAATTTAAACGGGTCCAAACGGGTAATACCCGTTGGGTACCCGCGGGTATCGGGTACCCGTTTATTCATTCTTTTATTCATGTTTTTAGCAAAATTACAAGTATTTTTGCTAGTTTTAGCTTTGATATTTTACTCATTTAAATTTTTTCTCTTACATTTAACCTTTATTTAGTACATTAATAAGAAATAATAATAATTTTGTATAAAAATTACTTAAATCCAAGCCAAAAAGAGAAATATATTAAGTTTTTGAGGTTTTTTAAAAAGTTTTAATAAGACCCAATGGGTACCCGGAACCGACGGGTACCCGGGTATTTAAACGGGTCCGGTTCTGGGTCCACAAGTTTAGGAACCGGACCCGGAACCGTTAGAAACCGGACCCGACCATTATAAGTAGGGTCCGGGTCCGGGTCTAGTGATATCCGGGAGGATCCGGACCCGTTAACACCCCTAATATTATCTGTCAATGATTGTTGAAAGACTCTTTATAAAATAAGACTTAAAATTGCATACAAAAATGAGCAAAAAGAGGGGCAATCAGTGTTGCAATTAAAAAATAAACTATGCTATTATGAAAATCATATAAACAATATAAAATCACGTTCAATCTAAAATATGGTGTGTTGATTATGATTAAATACATCATAGGGAGAGGCCTCGGCATAGGCAGTCATATTGAGATATATGTAGTTGTAGGAAATCCTATAACACTTAAGATATTTTTTTGAATCTAAACTTATTAATCATCCAAATCTCAAATATAAGCACTAGAAATATAAAGAAACACAAGGATTTATACATGATTTGATCATTGTGATCTACATCCATGGTTCTTCACTAGTGATCATTAAAATTACGTATGGATTACATTGAGACTCTATTAATGAGTATTTGGAGCTCTCTAAATCTAGTTTTGGGAAAGAGGAAGGAGATAGTAATAATACAAATTCTACCTTGTCACTATACATAATATGTCCTCATATAAAGTGTGTCTCTTTCCTAAAATTATATCCCCTTTCTCTCTCCTGTCTTCTTCTTTATATAGGTGTTTACCTGATGGATGACAACTCACATACAACTAACATTGTCTTATCTCGTACTAAGTTCTCGCACCTTAAGGAAGTAAATGAATCTCGCACACTAACAAATATTGTGTGCGATATTCTTCCCCTACAATATATATGCCGGCTGAACTGTACACAAAAGAATATATGTGGGTGACTTGAACAACACCATAGATAACTGACGAATTGTCAACAGAGAACAGCACAGAAGGCACATAACATAAAGTAGAAGAAACTGGCGAATTATCAACGGAGTTCTAAATGGTCAGAGTTACCTCTTCATAAAGTGTTGAACCAATCCCAGCATAGTGTTGATGATCAACATAGATAAAATAACCACCATTGGTCAGAACCATACTTGTCTTTTTGTTATCTACACACCCGCACTACCAAAATGTGCTGGTCATGAAACCCCCAATACATAAGCAAAGTATCTTTGATGTTCTGGTTTAATTTTGCTAAAAGTTTTCAATAGGATACAAAGTTAAACCTACTAATTTGCAACAAATATAAGAGTGTATATGCATTACCTTTATAGGAGTTATCCGAATCGTTCCCTCTTTTCGCAGTATAGGTGACATCAAAAACGTAATTTTGACAAGCACAATAGTTTCTTCTCGGTCTACTCAATTCACTGTATATCTAAGATAGGCGCCTCTTTTGATGCTTTTGAAGCCTTCTCCTACTCTGCATTGCATCTCATCGTAGAAGAAATTCAAGCCTCAAGTATAACCTAGCCTCAACGGGCATCCTTTGTATTTTGTAACATTATACAGATTACACTTACACTCCGAGAATCGAAATCGATCTTCCACCCTTCGTGTATCAATAGCCTGTAGCCGGGTACGATAATTAACAACCATCTTTCCCCATAACAATCTGGGATTTCTGGAGGATTTCCAACCTCCATCCCATAAGGATCTGGGACGTGCGTGGTGGTTCATGTGTTTCAGATCCAAATCCAAAGTACTGGTCAAGGTTCTTGCAAAATCTAACACAACAAACAACATAAAAATGCATCGTAAATTAGTAATCGCACCATAACCGTCACATGCAATTGTAACATATATGTAAGAAACATGTAATCAAATTCTCACCGAGTAACAAAAACTTTATACCAACGTATGAAAAAAGACGATCTTATTTTGTTTGGTAAAGCTATACAAAGAATACTGTTCTCTAGATAAAAAGCAACAGTTGCTAAAACCATTTTAAAAATTGAACTCTAAGAATTAAATACAAAACACACAATATGAAAGATATAAATTTGATTTTTCTGAGAAGCCGATTTTTTTCATGGTTAGGATTTCTCTACTTTGTTAGCATCACAATTGCAAAATTGAAGAATAACATTTTAGTTCGCACTACGTACATGGGTTTCATCTTTGCAATGGATAGTTCTTTGACTGAAAAGGAAAAAACGAAAAGAGAAAAAAACAAACGGGTTTCCAAAGTTGGGGTAAGAAAATAATCTGATCAAAAGGAGTCTTGACTCTATTGACGACTTTAAATGTCCGTGTTTGGAGTGCCACCGGTTCAAAGGAGCTTTTTTTTTTCCCTACCAACTGATTGTCGAATTTCTATCACTTCATTTTATTGTTATTGACAAAACAATTCGTTGAAGTACTTTCTATTCAACCACTATGGACGTGAAGAAGAACTGCTTCTTCCTTTTTTCTTGCGATGGTATCAATTTGGTCGTTTAGTGTGTGTTCGGAAATCGCATACTTATTTATCCACCATGAAGAGTCGTGTCCGTAAAACCCATCTTCCCATACACTCTGCAAACTGACAGTCGTATGGTTGAATCTTTTCATATATTCAGTTATGCGACGATGAGTCTGTAACGATAAGACGCGTCAATTCCATTGGCCAGTTAATTGCTGACGATGCTGCCACATGACTTTCTAAACTTTAAGAAAACTCAAAATTGAATTTGGTTGCGCCACATCAGCATTAAGATTCCCCTTTATATTAAGAAGTATATTGATTAATTAATAGAAGTTGATCCAGGCACAACTTTACTTTTAACAATTTCCTGCACCTTTCCTAGACTACTTTCTAGACGCCTTCAAGACTGGCCTTACATCTACAGTATCGACATATTCTTGAAGCTCAACATCAGTCTGTGGAATGGGGAACAACTCAAAAAAACTCTTATGAACACCTTGAAGAACTTCTGAGATTGATTTTAGGGCTTCATCTTCATCACCAAAACCTTCTTGGTCATCTTTCTTCAATTTATGTCCTCCATTTTCTTCAGTGAAGTACGTATATTTATCTATCTGTATCAAATTATTCTGGTGCTCTTCCCACACATACTTGTTATCATCGATTATTATCGTGTTCTTCTCGTCAGGTCCGGCCAATATATCCATATTTTTTCTATTTTTAATCGTGGAGTCATCCTTCGACACAATCGAGTTAAAGATAACCCCATCTGGATCAAGTAATTTTCCCATTACTTCTGCATAAAACCTTGTGCCCATCGTATACAAGAATAATTCAAACCTGTCACTGAGTTGTTTAAGAAATTCCCTTGTGTAAGGCCTCAGTTTTACGTATATTGCCCCCATATACTTATATAAAATATCTCCATTCCTACAATTATCGTCCTGCATGGACGAAACAACAATTGCTTTCTTGTCGAGATAATCTTGATCATCCTTTGATACGTCACAAATTCTCACGGAGTGGATTAAGGTGTGATCCAAGTCAAGAACCAAAGAAAGCTTCTTATTCTCAAAAAAACATCTCTTGTACGTAGTACCTAACATCCTACTACGTTGAATCAACCGTTTGTTTTCTTCTGCGTTATAACTCATCAATTGTTTGATCTTCATTCTCTTTAATATTTTATGTGCTTCTTTGAGTCGACCTTCATAAGAAAGAACTAAAGTAGTCATCTTCTCTCTGTCTTCTAAGTAGTATAGCATGATATGTAAGCACTTCTTTTTCTCTCTTTTCTTCTGGAGAAACCTTGGGATATCTTTCTGATATTTATTTGCTTACGATGATATATATAAGTGCTGGATATAATTAATAGAAAGTGATGGGTCGGTGAATGCCATGATCATTCCTTGTTGGATTATGAATTCCTGCCTATACGTTTAACAATTCCTCTTGAGAGAGGCCGATCTAATAAAGGGCCACCACTGTAACAACTCCTAGTGTAACCGGGGGCGGTGGTGCCTTTAAAAGTTTTTTTTGTTATTATTTTCCTTTTTTTTTTTTCATAACAATAATTCCAGACGGAATGCTCAATTTTTTTTTCATAACAATAGTTCCAGACGGAATGCTCAAAAAATTATGTGAGCTGTACTTGCAGGAAATCCTACAACCATATCCATTCAAGATTAAGTAACTCTCTTCAAGAAATCATGGTGAAAATTATTTGTTTATTTCTCAAGATTTTAAGATTGAAAACAAAATGTTACGAAGACTTTACTTGCTCTCCAAATAAACTTTCTCTCTTCTAATTTCTTGTATAACACTCACCCTAAAGAGATCTCTCAATACACAGTTTCCTTCCCTTTATATAGGGTAATACATAATGGATGACAGCTAATAGATCTCCTATTTTCGGAATCACTGTGCGTTACAATCGCTCATATACATTCGCTTAACTTCGCTCATAATTTTCTACAATACCCCCATCCACAATGCATGAAATGGAGTTGTCGTAGGGGTATTACAACTCTAATCTGTAGTCGTCAATATTGATTTTTCCCGTAGTGGTAGCATTGGTCGAGAAAAGAGTAAACTTCTGCTTAACCCAAAAGAACGAAAAAGGAGACGTGAAAACAAGTTGTGTTGCTGCAATAAGGAGAGACGCCCTCGCATACAAAAGGGAGCACAAACCATAATAATACATAAAATATTTCTTTAAATTAAGCCTGGTATAGCAGCATAGAAAAAAGGTTTCCTGAAGTAAAGAAGTCAATACCAGCAGCTAGCCAAGAATATCTTAAAAAAAAGAAAATTGAAATATCCCAAATTACTAAATAAGGGAAATTACAAACAAAAAAATTAAACAATGAAAACTTCAAATTTTTTAACAAGATACAACAAAATATTAGAATATAAAATGAAGTAGTCAATAAACAAGATTTAATAAACTATAATCAAACAAGTTCTGTAAACCCGTGCAAATGCACAGGCTAGTTCATTAGCTAACTCAAAAAAAAAAGTGATAAGCGTAATTCATAAGGGTTGACCCATTTATACATACATACACATAAACTAAAGGACATATACCCTTACCGCAATAAGATAGAGCCAATATTCGATGTTGACTACTCATAGTGAAAGCCCCGGTCAACAATTAGGTAAAAGCAAGATTGTTGAAAGTCAAAAGCAAGATTTCGATGTTAACGAATGCATAATATGTTATTTATTCTCTTGCGAACCTCGGGTACTTTTTTCATCTTTGATGGCTAAGAACACTGTTTCCTTCATACATGGTAATGTCATCGAGTGCGAGAAGACACCAAAATCGAACGATTTTAGCAGCCTACAAATTAGAAGTGTGGCAGTGGCTGGCTACTTGCGCCTGCGGAAATGCATCTCTACATCATTATATTATCTAGGGCTGTCAATGGGTAGCCATTACCCGGACCCGATATATTTGGGTCCGGTTCCGGGTCCTAAAGTTGGACCCGTTAGCTACTGAGGACCCGGCGGGTAATTACCCGATTGGACCCGAATTTAAACGGGTCCAAACGGGTAATACCCGTTGGGTACCCGTTTATTCATTCTTTTATTCATGTTTTTAGCAAAATTACAAGTATTTTTGCTAGTTTTAGCTTTGATATTTTACTCATTTAAATTTTTTCTCTTACATTTAACCTTTATTTAGTACATTAATAAGAAATAATAATAATTTTGTATAAAAATTACTTAAATCCAAGCCAAAAAGAGAAATATATTAAGTTTTTGAGGTTTTTTAAATAGTTTTATTAAGACCCAATGGGTACCCGGAACCGACGGGTACCCGGATATTTAAACGGGTCCGGTTCTGGGTCCACAAGTTTAGGAACCGGACCCGGAACCGTTAGAAACCGGACCCGACCATTATAAGTAGGGTCCGGGTCCAGGTCTAGTGATATCCGGGAGGACCCGGACCCGTTGACACCCCTAATATTATCTGTCAATGATCGTTGAAAGACTCTTTATAAAATAAGACTTAAAATTGCATACAAAAAAGAGCAAAAAGAGGGGCAATCAGTGTTGCAATTAAAAAATAAACTATGCTATTATGAAAATCATATAAACAATATAAGATCACGTTCAAACTAAAATATGGTGTGTTGATTATGATTAAATACATCATAGGGAAAGGCCTCGGCATAGGCAGTCATATTGAGATATATGTAGTTGTAGGAAATCCTATAACACTTAAGATATTTTTTTGAATCTAAACTTATTAATCATCCAAATCTCAAATATAAGCACTAGAAATATAAAGAAACACAAGGATTTTTACATGATTTGATCATTGTGATCTACATCCATGGTTCTTCACTAGTAATCATTAAAATTACATATGGATTACATTGAGACTCTATTAATGAGTATTTGGAGCTCTCTAAATCTAGTTTTGGGAAAGAGGAAGGAGATAGTAATAATACAAATTCTACCTTGTCTCTATACATAATATGTCCTCATATAAAGTGTGTCTCTTTCCTAAGTGAGTCTCTTTCCTAAAATTATATCCCCTTTCTCTCTCCTGCCTTCTTCTTTATATAGGTGTTTACCTAGTGGATGACAACTCACATACAACTAACATTGTCTTATCTCGTACTAAGTTCTCGCACCTTAAGTAAGTAAATGAATCTCGCACACTAACAAATGTTGTGTGCGATATTCTTCCCCTACAATATATATGCCGGCTGAACTGTACACAAAAGAATATATGTGGGTGACTTGAACAACACCATAGATAACTGACGAATTATCAACAGAGAACAGCACAGAAGGCACATAACATAAAGTAGAAGAAACTGGCGAATTATCAACGGAGTTCTAAATGGTCAGAGTTACCTCTTTATAAAGTGTTGAACCAATCCCAGCATAGTGTTGATGATCAACATAGATAACATAACCACCATTGGTCAGAACCATACTTGTCTTTTTGTTATCTACACACCCGCACTACCAAAATGTGCTGGTCATGAAACCCCCAATACATAAGCAAAGTATCTTTGATGTTCTGGTTTAATTTTGCTAAAAGTTTTCAATAGGATACAAAGTTAAACCTACTAATTTGCAACAAATATAAGAGTGTATATGCATTACCTTTATAGGAGTTATCCGAATCGTTCCCTCTTTTCGCAGTATAGGTGACATCAAAAACGTAATTTTGACAGGCACAATAGTTTCTTCTCGGTCTACTCAATTCACTGTATATCTAAGATAGGCGTCTCTTTTGATGCTTTTGAAGCCTTCTCCTACTCTGCATTGCATCTCATCGTAGAAGAAATTCAAGCCTCAAGTATAACCTAGCCTCAACGGGCATCCTTTGTATTTTGTAACATTATACAGATTACACTTACACTCCGAGAATCGAAATCGATCTTCCACCCTTCGTGTATCAATAGCCTGTAGCCGGGTACGATAATTAACAACCATCTCTCCCCATAGCAATCTGGGATTTCTGGAGGATTTCCAACCTCCATCCCATAAGGATCTGGGACGTGCGTGGTGGTTCATGTGTTTCAGATCCAAATCCAAAGTACTGGTCAAGGTTCTTGCAAAATCTAACACAACAAACAACATAAAAATGCATCGTAAATTAGTAATCGCACCATAACCGTCACATGCAATTGTAACATATATGTAAGAAACATGTAATCAAATTCTCACCGAGTAACAAAAACTTTATACCAACATATGAAAAAAGACGATCTTATTTTGTTTGGTAAAGCTATACAAAGAATACTGTTCTCTAGATACAAAGCAACAGTTGCTAAAACCATTTTAAAAATTGAACTCTAAGAATTAAATGCAAAACACACAATATGAAAGATACAAATTTGATTTTTCTGAGAAGCCGATTTTTTTCATGGTTAGGATTTCTCTACTTTGTTAGCATCACAATTGCAAAATTGAAGAATAACATTTTAGTTCGCACTACGTACATGGGTTTCATCTTTGCAATGGATAGTTCTTTGACTGAAAAGGAAAAAACGAAAAGAGAAAAAAACAAACGGGTTTCCAAAGTTGGGGTAAGAAAATAATCTGATCAAAAGGAGTCTTGACTCTATTGACGACTTTAAATGTCCGTGTTTGGAGTGCCACCGGTTCAAAGGAGCTTTTTTTTTTCCCTACCAACTGATTGTCGAATTTCTATCACTTCATTTTATTGTTATTGACAAAACAATTCGTTGAAGTACTTTCTATTCAACCACTATGGACGTGAAGAAGAACTGCTTCTTCCTTTTTTCTTGCGATGGTATCAATTTGGTCGTTTAGTGTGTGTTCGGAAATCGCATACTTATTTATCCACCATGAAGAGTCGTGTCCGTAAAACCCATCTTCCCATACACTCTGCAAACTGACAGTCGTATGGTTGAATCTTTTCATATATTCAGTTATGCGACGATGAGTCTGTAACGATAAGACGCGTCAATTCCATTGGCCAGTTAATTGCTGACGATGCTGCCACATGACTTTCTAAACTTTAAGAAAACTCAAAATTGAATTTGGTTGCGCCACATCAGCATTAAGATTCCCCTTTATATTAAGAAGTATATTGATTAATTAATAGAAGTTGATCCAGGCACAACTTTACTTTTAACAATTTCCTGCACCTTTCCTAGACTACTTTCTAGACGCCTTCAAGACTGGCCTTACATCTACAGTATCGACATATTCTTGAAGCTCAACATCAGTCTGTGGAATGAGGAACAACTCAAAAAAACTCTTATGAACACCTTGAAGAACTTCTGAGATTGATTTTAGGGCTTCATCTTCATCACCAAAACCTTCTTGGTCATCTTTCTTCAATTTATGTCCTCCATTTTCTTCAGTGAAGTACGTATATTTATCTATCTGTATCAAATTATTCTGGTGCTCTTCCCACACATACTTGTTATCATCTATTATTATCGTGTTCTTCTCGTCAGGTCCGGCCAATATATCCATATTTTTTTCTATTTTTAATCGTGGAGTCATCCTTCGACACAATCGAGTTAAAGATAACCCCATCTGGATCAAGTAATTTTCCCATTACTTCTGCATAAAACCTTGTGCCCATCGTATACAAGAATAATTCAAACCTGTCACTGAGTTGTTTAAGAAATTCCCTTGTGTAAGGCCTCAGTTTTACGTATATTGCCCCCATATACTTATATAAAATATCTCCATTCCTACAATTATCGTCCTGCATGGACGAAACAACAATTGCTTTCTTGTCGAGATAATCTTGATCATCCTTTGATACGTCACAAATTCTCACGGAGTGGAGTAAGGTGTGATCCAAGTCAAGAACCAAAGAAAGCTTCTTATTCTCAAAAAAACATCTCTTGTACGTAGTACCTAACATCCTACTACGTTGAATCAACCGTTTGTTTTCTTCTGCGTTATAACTTATCAATTGTTTGATCTTCATTCTCTTTAATATTTTATGTGCTTCTTTGAGTCGACCTTCATAAGAAAGAACTAAAGTAGTCATCTTCTCTCTGTCTTCTAAGTAGTATAGCATGATATGTAAGCACTTCTTTTTCTCTCTTTTCTTCTGGAGAAACCTTGGGATATCTTTCTGATATTTATTTGCTTACGATGATATATATAAGTGCTGGATATAATTAATAGAAAGTGATGGGTCGGTGAATGCCATGATCATTCCTTGTTGGATTATGAATTCCTGCCTATACGTTTAACAATTCCTCTTGAGAGAGGCCGATCTAATAAAGGGCCACCACTGTAACAACTCCTAGTGTAACCGGTGGCGGTGGTGCCTTTAAAAGTTTTTTTTGTTATTATTTTCCTTTTTCTATTTTTCATAACAATAATTCCAGACGGAATGCTCAATTTTTTTTTCATAACAATAGTTCCAGACGGAATGCTCAAAAAATTATGTGAGCTGTACTTGCAGGAAATCCTACAACCATATCCATTCAAGATTAAGTAACTCTCTTCAAGAAATCATGGTGAAAATTATTTGTTTATTTCTCAAGATTTTAAGATTGAAAACAAAATGTTACGAAGACTTTACTTGCTCTCCAAATAAACTTTCTCTCTTCTAATTTCTTGTATAACACTCACCCTAAAGAGATCTCTCAATACACAGTTTCCTTCCCTTTATATAGGGTAATACATAATGGATGACAGCTAATAGATCTCCTATTTTCGGAATCACTGTGCGTTACAATCGCTCATATACATTCGCTTAACTTCGCACACCTTACACTTTCGCCAATACCCCCATCCACAATGCATGAAATGGAGTTGTCGTAGGGGTATTACAACTCTAATCTGTAGTCGTCAATATTGATTTTTCCCGTAGTGGTAGCATTGGTCGAGAAAAGAGTAAACTTCTGCTTAACCCAAAAGAACGAAAAAGGAGACGTGAAAACAAGTTGTGTTGCTGCAATAAGGAGAGACGCCCTCGCATACAAAAGGGAGCACAAACCATAATAATACATAAAATATTTCTTTAAATTAAGCCTGGTATAACAGCACAGAAAAAAGGTTTCCAGAAGTAAAGAAGTCAATACCAGCAGCTAGCCAAGAATGTCTTAAAAAAAAAAGAGAATTGAAATATCCCAAATTACTAAATAAGGGAAATTACAAACAAAAAATTAAACAATGAAAACTTCAAATTTTTTAACAAGATACAACAAAATTATTAGAATATAAAATGAAGTATTCAATAAACAAGATTTAATAAACTATAATCAAACAAGTTCTGTAAACCCGTGCAAATGCACAGGCTAGTTCATTAGCTAACTCAAAAAAAAAAGTGATAAGCGTAATTCATAAGGGTTGACCCATTTATACATACATACACATAAACTAAAGGACATATACCCTAACCGCAATAACATAGAGCCAAGATTCGATGTTGACTACTCATAGTGAAAGCCCCGATCAACAATTAGGTAAAAGCAAGATTGTTGAAAGTCAAAATCAAGATTTCGATGTTAACGAATGCATATTATGTTATTTATTCTCTTGCGAACCTCGGATACTTTTTTCATCTTTGATGGCTAAGAACATTGTTTCCTTCATACATGGTAATGTCATCGAGTGCGAGAAGACACCAAAATCGAACGATTTTAGCAGCCTACAAATTAGAAGTGTGGCAGTGGCTGGCTACTTGCGCCTGCGGAAATGCATCTCTACATCATTATATTATCTAGGGCTGTCAATGGGTACCCATTACCCGGACCCGGTCCTAAAGTTGGACCCATTAGCTACTGAGGACCCGGCGGGTAATTACCCGATTGGACCGAATTTAAACGGGTCCAAACGGGTAATACCCGTTGGGTACCCGCGGGTATCGGGTACCCGTTTATTCATTCTTTTATTCATGTTTTTAGCAAAATTACAAGTATTTTTGCTAGTTTTAGCTTTGATATTTTACTCATTTAAATTTTTTCTCTTACATTTAACCTTTATTTAGTACATTAATAAGAAATAATAATAATTTTGTATAAAAATTACTTAAATCCAAGCCAAAAAGAGAAATATATTAAGTTTTTGAGGTTTTTTAAATAGTTTTATTAAGACCCAATGGGTACCCGGAACCGACGGGTACCCGGGTATTTAAACGGGTCCGGTTCTGGGTCCACAAGTTTAGGAACCGGACCCGGAACCGTTAGAAACCGGACCCGACCATTATAAGTAAGGTCCGGGTCCGGGTCTAGTGATATCCGGTTGGATCCGGACCCGTTGACACCCCTAATATTATCTGTCAATGATTGTTGAAAGACTCTTTATAAAATAAGACTTAAAATTGCATACAAAAATGAGCAAAAAGAGGGGCAATCAGTGTTGCAATTAAAAAATAAACTATGCTATTATGAAAATCATATAAACAATATAAAATCACGTTCAATCTAAAATATGGTGTGTTGATTATGATTAAATACATCATAGGGAGAGGCCTCGGCATAGGCAGTCATATTGAGATATATGTAGTTGTAGGAAATCCTATAACACTTAAGATATTTTTTTGAATCTAAACTTATTAATCATCCAAATCTCAAATATAAGCACTAGAAATATAAAGAAACACAAGGATTTTTACATGATTTGATCATTGTGATCTACATCCATGGTTCTTCACTAGTGATCATTAAAATTACGTATGGATTACATTGAGACTCTATTAATGAGTATTTGGAGCTCTCTAAATCTAGTTTTGGGAAAGAGGAAGGAGATAGTAATAATACAAATTCTACCTTGTCACTATACATAATATGTCCTCATATAAAGTGTGTCTCTTTCCTAAAATTATATCCCCTTTCTCTCTCCTGTCTTCTTCTTTATATAGGTGTTTACCTGATGGATGACAACTCACATACAACTAACATTGTCTTATCTCGTACTAAGTTCTCGCACCTTAAGGAAGTAAATGAATCTCGCACACTAACAAATATTGTGTGCGATATTCTTCCCCTACAATATATATGCCGGCTGAACTGTACACAAAAGAATATATGTGGGTGACTTGAACAACACCATAGATAACTGACGAATTGTCAACAGAGAACAGCACAGAAGGCACATAACATAAAGTAGAAGAAACTGGCGAATTATCAACGGAGTTCTAAATGGTCAGAGTTACCTCTTCATAAAGTGTTGAACCAATCCCAGCATAGTGTTGATGATCAACATAGATAAAATAACCACCATTGGTCAGAACCATACTTGTCTTTTTGTTATCTACACACCCGCACTACCAAAATGTGCTGGTCATGAAACCCCCAATACATAAGCAAAGTATCTTTGATGTTCTGGTTTAATTTTGCTAAAAGTTTTCAATAGGATACAAAGTTAAACCTACTAATTTGCAACAAATATAAGAGTGTATATGCATTACCTTTATAGGAGTTATCCGAATCGTTCCCTCTTTTCGCAGTATAGGTGACATCAAAAACGTAATTTTGACAAGCACAATAGTTTCTTCTCGGTCTACTCAATTCACTGTATATCTAAGATAGGCGCCTCTTTTGATGCTTTTGAAGCCTTCTCCTACTCTGCATTGCATCTCATCGTAGAAGAAATTCAAGCCTCAAGTATAACCTAGCCTCAACGGGCATCCTTTGTATTTTGTAACATTATACAGATTACACTTACACTCCGAGAATCGAAATCGATCTTCCACCCTTCGTGTATCAATAGCCTGTAGCCGGGTACGATAATTAACAACCATCTCTCCCCATAGCAATCTGGGATTTCTGGAGGATTTCCAACCTCCATCCCATAAGGATCTGGGACGTGCGTGGTGGTTCATGTGTTTCAGATCCAAATCCAAAGTACTGGTCAAGGTTCTTGCAAAATCTAACACAACAAACAACATAAAAATGCATCGTAAATTAGTAATCGCACCATAACCGTCACATGCAATTGTAACATATATGTAAGAAACATGTAATCAAATTCTCACCGAGTAACAAAAACTTTATACCAACGTATGAAAAAAGACGATCTTATTTTGTTTGGTAAAGCTATACAAAGAATACTGTTCTCTAGATAAAAAGCAACAGTTGCTAAAACCATTTTAAAAATTGAACTCTAAGAATTAAATACAAAACACACAATATGAAAGATATAAATTTGATTTTTCTGAGAAGCCGATTTTTTTCATGGTTAGGATTTCTCTACTTTGTTAGCATCACAATTGCAAAATTGAAGAATAACATTTTAGTTCGCACTACGTACATGGGTTTCATCTTTGCAATGGATAGTTCTTTGACTGAAAAGGAAAAAACGAAAAGAGAAAAAAACAAACGGGTTTCCAAAGTTGGGGTAAGAAAATAATCTGATCAAAAGGAGTCTTGACTCTATTGACGACTTTAAATGTCCGTGTTTGGAGTGCCACCGGTTCAAAGGAGCTTTTTTTTTTCCCTACCAACTGATTGTCGAATTTCTATCACTTCATTTTATTGTTATTGACAAAACAATTCGTTGAAGTACTTTCTATTCAACCACTATGGACGTGAAGAAGAACTGCTTCTTCCTTTTTTCTTGCGATGGTATCAATTTGGTCGTTTAGTGTGTGTTCGGAAATCGCATACTTATTTATCCACCATGAAGAGTCGTGTCCGTAAAACCCATCTTCCCATACACTCTGCAAACTGACAGTCGTATGGTTGAATCTTTTCATATATTCAGTTATGCGACGATGAGTCTGTAACGATAAGACGCGTCAATTCCATTGGCCAGTTAATTGCTGACGATGCTGCCACATGACTTTCTAAACTTTAAGAAAACTCAAAATTGAATTTGGTTGCGCCACATCAGCATTAAGATTCCCCTTTATATTAAGAAGTATATTGATTAATTAATAGAAGTTGATCCAGGCACAACTTTACTTTTAACAATTTCTTGCACCTTTCCTAGACTACTTTCTAGACGCCTTCAAGACTGGCCTTACATCTACAGTATCGACATATTCTTGAAGCTCAACATCAGTCTGTGGAATGGGGAACAACTCAAAAAAACTCTTATGAACACCTTGAAGAACTTCTGAGATTGATTTTAGGGCTTCATCTTCATCACCAAAACCTTCTTGGTCATCTTTCTTCAATTTATGTCCTCCATTTTCTTCAGTGAAGTACGTATATTTATCTATCTGTATCAAATTATTCTGGTGCTCTTCCCACACATACTTGTTATCATCTATTATTATCGTGTTCTTCTCGTCAGGTCCGGCCAATATATCCATATTTTTTCTATTTTTTATCCTTCGACACAATCGAGTTAAAGATAACCCCATCTGGATCAAGTAATTTTCCCATTACTTCTGCATAAAACCTTGTGCCCATCGTATACAAGAATAATTCAAACCTGTCACTGAGTTGTTTAAGAAATTCCCTTGTGTAAGGCCTCAGTTTTACGTATATTGCCCCCATATACTTATATAAATTATCTCCATTCCTACAATTATCGTCCTGCATGGACGAAACAACAATTGCTTTCTTGTCGAGATAATCTTGATCATCCTTTGATACGTTACAAATTCTCACGGAGTGGATTAAGGTGTGATCCAAGTCAAGAACCAAAGAAAGCTTCTTATTCTCAAAAAAACATCTCTTGTACGTAGTACCTAACATCCTACTACGTTGAATCAACCGTTTGTTTTCTTCTGCGTTATAACTCATCAATTGTTTGATCTTCATTCTCTTTAATATTTTATGTGCTTCTTTGAGTCGACCTTCATAAGAAAGAACTAAAGTAGTCATCTTCTCTCTGTCTTCTAAGTAGTATAGCATGATATGTAAGCACTTCTTTTTCTCTCTTTTCTTCTGGAGAAACCTTGGGATATCTTTCTGATATTTATTTGCTTACGATGATATATATAAGTGCTGGATATAATTAATAGAAAGTGATGGGTCGGTGAATGCCATGATCATTCCTTGTTGGATTATGAATTCCTGCCTATACGTTTAACAATTCCTCTTGAGAGAGGCCGATCTAATAAAGGGCCACCACTGTAACAACTCCTAGTGTAACCGGGGGCGGTGGTGCCTTTAAAAGTTTTTTTTGTTATTATTTTCCTTTTTTTTTTTTCATAACAATAATTCCAGACGGAATGCTCAATTTTTTTTTCATAACAATAGTTCCAGACGGAATGCTCAAAAAATTATGTGAGCTGTACTTGCAGGAAATCCTACAACCATATCCATTCAAGATTAAGTAACTCTCTTCAAGAAATCATGGTGAAAATTATTTGTTTATTTCTCAAGATTTTAAGATTGAAAACAAAATGTTACGAAGACTTTACTTGCTCTCCAAATAAACTTTCTCTCTTCTAATTTCTTGTATAACACTCACCCTAAAGAGATCTCTCAATACACAGTTTCCTTCCCTTTATATAGGGTAATACATAATGGATGACAGCTAATAGATCTCCTACTTTCGGAATCACTGTGCGTTACAATCGCTCATATACATTCGCTTAACTTCGCACACCTTACACTTTCGCACAGATCATCACACTTTACTCGTGACATATGCTGACATCATTAAATACATCATCCTAATTTTAGAAAAGCTTGGACTTTCTACAATACCCCCATCCACAATGCATGAAATGGAGTTGTCGTAGGGGTATTACAACTCTAATCTGTAGTCGTCAATATTGATTTTTCCTGTAGTGGTAGCATTGGTCGAGAAAAGAGTAAACTTCTGCTTAACCCAAAAGAACGAAAAAGGAGATGTGAAAACAAGTTGTGTTGCTGCAATAAGGAGAGACGCCCTCGCATACAAAAGGGAGCACAAACCATAATAATACATAAAATATTTCTTTAAATTAAGCCTGGTATAGCAGCATAGAAAAAAGGTTTCCAGAAGTAAAGAAGTCAATACCAGCAGCTAGCCAAGAATGTCTTAAAAAAAAAAGAAAATTGAAATATCCCAAATTACTAAATAAGGGAAATTACAAACAAAAAAATTAAACAATGAAAACTTCAAATTTTTTAACAAGATACAACAAAATATTAGAATATAAAATGAAGTATTCAATAAACAAGATTTAATAAACTATAATCAAACAAGTTCTGTAAACCCGTGCAAATGCACAGGCTAGTTCATTAGCTAACTCAAAAAAAAAAGTGATAAGCGTAATTCATAAGGGTTGACCCATTTATACATACATACACATAAACTAAAGGACATATACCCTTACCGCAATAACATAGAGCCAATATTCGATGTTGACTACTCATAGTGAAAGCCCCGGTCAACAATTAGGTAAAAGCAAGATTGTTGAAAGTCAAAAGCAAGATTTCGATGTTAACGAATGCATAATATGTTATTTATTCTCTTGCGAACCTCGGGTACTTTTTTCATCTTTGATGGCTAAGAACACTGTTTCCTTCATACATGGTAATGTCATCGAGTGCGAGAAGACACCAAAATCGAACGATTTTAGCAGCCTACAAATTAGAAGTGTGGCAGTGGCTGGCTACTTGCGCCTCCGGAAATGCATCTCTACATCATTATATTATCTAGGGCTGTCAATGGGTAACCATTACCCGGACCCGATATATTTGGGTCTGGTTCCGGGTCCTAAAGTTGGACCCGTTAGCTACTGAGGACCCGGCGGGTAATTACCCGATTGGACCCGAATTTAAACGGGTCCAAACGGGTAATACCCGTTGGGTACCCGTTTATTCATTCTTTTATTCATGTTTTTAGCAAAATTACAAGTATTTTTGCTAGTTTTAGCTTTGATATTTTACTCATTTAAATTTTTTCTCTTACATTTAACCTTTATTTAGTACATTAATAAGAAATAATAATAATTTTGTATAAAAATTACTTAAATCCAAGCCAAAAAGAGAAATATATTAAGTTTTTGAGGTTTTTTAAATAGTTTTATTAAGACCCAATGGGTACCCGGAACCGACGGGTACCCGGATATTTAAACGGGTCCGGTTCTGGGTCCACAAGTTTAGGAACCGGACCCGGAACCGTTAGAAACCGGACCCGACCATTATAAGTAGGGTCCGGGTCCAGGTCCAGTGATATCCGGGAGGACCCGGACCCGTTGACACCCCTAATATTATCTGTCAATGATCGTTGAAAGACTCTTTATAAAATAAGACTTAAAATTGCATACAAAAAAGAGCAAAAAGAGGGGCAATCACTGTTGCAATTAAAAAATAAACTATGCTATTATGAAAATCATATAAACAATATAAGATCACGTTCAACCTAAAATATGGTGTGTTGATTATGATTAAATACATCATAGGGAAAGGCCTCGGCATAGGCAGTCATATTGAGATATATGTAGTTGTAGGAAATCCTATAACACTTAAGATATTTTTTTGAATCTAAACTTATTAATCATCCAAATCTCAAATATAAGCACTAGAAATATAAAGAAACACAAGGATTTTTACATGATTTGATCATTGTGATCTACATCCATGGTTCTTCACTAGTAATCATTAAAATTACATATGGATTACATTGAGACTCTATTAATGAGTATTTGGAGCTCTCTAAATCTAGTTTTGGGAAAGAGGAAGGAGATAGTAATAATACAAATTCTACCTTGTCTCTATACATAATATGTCCTCATATAAAGTGTGTCTCTTTCCTAAGTGAGTCTCTTTCCTAAAATTATATCCCCTTTCTCTCTCCTGCCTTCTTCTTTATATAGGTGTTTACCTGGTGGATGACAACTCACATACAACTAACATTGTCTTATCTCGTACTAAGTTCTGGCACCTTAAGGAAGTAAATGAATCTCTCACACTAACAAATATTGTGTGCGATATTCTTCCCCTACAATATATATGCCGGCTGAACTGTACACAAAAGAATATATGTGGGTGACTTGAACAACACCATAGATAACTGACGAATTATCAACAGAGAACAGCACAGAAGGCACATAACATAAAGTAGAAGAAACTGGCGAATTATCAACGGAGTTCTAAATGGTCAGAGTTACCTCTTTATAAAGTGTTGAACCAATCCCAGCATAGTGTTGATGATCAACATAGATAACATAACCACCATTGGTCAGAACCATACTTGTCTTTTTGTTATCTACACACCCGCACTACCAAAATGTGCTGGTCATGAAACCCCCAATACATAAGCAAAGTATCTTTGATGTTCTGGTTTAATTTTGCTAAAAGTTTTCAATAGGATACAAAGTTAAACCTACTAATTTGCAACAAATATAAGAGTGTATATGCATTACCTTTATAGGAGTTATCCGAATCGTTCCCTCTTTTCGCAGTATAGGTGACATCAAAAACGTAATTTTGACAGGCACAATAGTTTCTTCTCGGTCTACTCAATTCACTGTATATCTAAGATAGGCGCCTCTTTTGATGCTTTTGAAGCCTTCTCCTACTCTGCATTGCATCTCATCGTAGAAGAAATTCAAGCCTCAAGTATAACCTAGCCTCAACGGGCATCCTTTGTATTTTGTAACATTATACAGATTACACTTACACTCCGAGAATCGAAATCGATCTTCCACCCTTCGTGTATCAATAGCCTGTAGCCGGGTACGATAATTAACAACCATCTCTCCCCATAGCAATCTGGGATTTCTGGAGGATTTCCAACCTCCATCCCATAAGGATCTGGGACGTGCGTGGTGGTTCATGTGTTTCAGATCCAAATCCAAAGTACTGGTCAAGGTTCTTGCAAAATCTAACACAACAAACAACATAAAAATGCATCGTAAATTAGTAATCGCACCATAACCGTCACATGAAATTGTAACATATATGTAAGAAACATGTAATCAAATTCTCACCGAGTAACAAAAACTTTATACCAACGTATGAAAAAAGACGATCTTATTTTGTTTGGTAAAGCTATACAAAGAATATTGTTCTCTAGATACAAAGCAACAGTTGCTAAAATCATTTTAAAAATTGAACTCTAAGAATTAAATGCAAAACACACAATATGAAAGATACAAATTTGATTTTTCTAAGAAGCCGATTTTTTTCATGGTTAGGATTTCTCTACTTTGTTAGCATCACAATTGCAAAATTGAAGAATAACATTTTAGTTCGCACTACGTACATGGGTTTCATCTTTGCAATGGATAGTTCTTTGACTGAAAAGGAAAAAACGAAAAGAGAAAAAAACAAACGGGTTTCCAAAGTTGGGGTAAGAAAATAATCTGATCAAAAGGAGTCTTGACTCTATTGACGACTTTAAATGTCCGTGTTTGGAGTGCCACCGGTTCAAAGGAGCTTTTTTTTTTCCCTACCAACTGATTGTCGAATTTCTATCACTTCATTTTATTGTTATTGACAAAACAATTCGTTGAAGTACTTTCTATTCAACCACTATGGACGTGAAGAAGAACTGCTTCTTCCTTTTTTCTTGCGATGGTATCAATTTGGTCGTTTAGTGTGTGTTCGGAAATCGCATACTTATTTATCCACCATGAAGAGTCGTGTCCGTAAAACCCATCTTCCCATACACTCTGCAAACTGACAGTCGTATGGTTGAATCTTTTCATATATTCAGTTATGCGACGATGAGTCTGTAACGATAAGACGCGTCAATTCCATTGGCCAGTTAATTGCTGACGATGCTGCCACATGACTTTCTAAACTTTAAGAAAACTCAAAATTGAATTTGGTTGCGCCACATCAGCATTAAGATTCCCCTTTATATTAAGAAGTATATTGATTAATTAATAGAAGTTGATCCAGGCACAACTTTACTTTTAACAATTTCTTGCACCTTTCCTAGACTACTTTCTAGACGCCTTCAAGACTGGCCTTACATCTACAGTATCGACATATTCTTGAAGCTCAACATCAGTCTGTGGAATGGGGAACAACTCAAAAAAACTCTTATGAACACCTTGAAGAACTTCTGAGATTGATTTTAGGGCTTCATCTTCATCACCAAAACCTTCTTGGTCATCTTTCTTCAATTTATGTCCTCCATTTTCTTCAGTGAAGTACGTATATTTATCTATCTGTATCAAATTATTCTGGTGCTCTTCCCACACATACTTGTTATCATCTATTATTATCGTGTTCTTCTCGTCAGGTCCGGCCAATATATCCATATTTTTTCTATTTTTTATCCTTCGACACAATCGAGTTAAAGATAACCCCATCTGGATCAAGTAATTTTCCCATTACTTCTGCATAAAACCTTGTGCCCATCGTATACAAGAATAATTCAAACCTGTCACTGAGTTGTTTAAGAAATTCCCTTGTGTAAGGCCTCAGTTTTACGTATATTGCCCCCATATACTTATATAAATTATCTCCATTCCTACAATTATCGTCCTGCATGGACGAAACAACAATTGCTTTCTTGTCGAGATAATCTTGATCATCCTTTGATACGTTACAAATTCTCACGGAGTGGATTAAGGTGTGATCCAAGTCAAGAACCAAAGAAAGCTTCTTATTCTCAAAAAAACATCTCTTGTACGTAGTACCTAACATCCTACTACGTTGAATCAACCGTTTGTTTTCTTCTGCGTTATAACTCATCAATTGTTTGATCTTCATTCTCTTTAATATTTTATGTGCTTCTTTGAGTCGACCTTCATAAGAAAGAACTAAAGTAGTCATCTTCTCTCTGTCTTCTAAGTAGTATAGCATGATATGTAAGCACTTATTTTTCTCTCTTTTCTTCTGGAGAAACCTTGGGATATCTTTCTGATATTTATTTGCTTACGATGATATATATAAGTGCTGGATATAATTAATAGAAAGTGATGGGTCGGTGAATGCCATGATCATTCCTTGTTGGATTATGAATTCCTGCCTATACGTTTAACAATTCCTCTTGAGAGAGGCCGATCTAATAAAGGGCCACCACTGTAACAACTCCTAGTGTAACCGGTGGCGGTGGTGCCTTTAAAAGTTTTTTTTGTTATTATTTTCCTTTTTCTTTTTTCATAACAATAATTCCAGACGGAATGCTCAATTTTTTTTTCATAACAATAGTTCCAGACGGAATGCTCAAAAAATTATGTGAGCTGTACTTGCAGGAAATCCTACAACCATATCCATTCAAGATTAAGTAACTCTCTTCAAGAAATCATGGTGAAAATTATTTGTTTATTTCTCAAGATTTTAAGATTGAAAACAAAATGTTACGAAGACTTTACTTGCTCTCCAAATAAACTTTCTCTCTCCTAATTTCTTGTATAACACTCACCCTAAAGAGATCTCTCAATACACAGTTTCCTTCCCTTTATATGGGGTAATACATAATGGATGACAGCTAATAGATCTCCTATTTTCGGAATCACTGTGCGTTACAATCTCTCATATACATTCGCTTTACTTCGCACACCTTACACTTTCGCACAGATCATCACACTTTACTCGTGACATATGCTGACATCATTAAATACATCATTCTAATTTTAGAAAAGCTTGGACTTTCTACAATACCCCCATCCACAATGCATGAAATGGAGTTGTCGTAGGGGTATTACAACTCTAATCTGTAGTCGTCAATATTGATTTTTCCCGTAGTGGTAGCATTGGTCGAGAAAAGAGTAAACTTCTGCTTAACCCAAAATAACGAAAAAGGAGACGTGAAAACAAGTTGTGTTGCTGCAATAAGGAGAAACGCCCTCGCATACAAAAGGGAGCACAAACCATAATAATACATAAAATATTTCTTTAAATTAAGCCTGGTATAGCAGCATAGAAAAAAGGTTTCCAGAAGTAAAGAAGTCAATACCAGCAGCTAGCCAAGAATGTCTTAAAAAAAAGAAAACTGAAATATCCCAAATTACTAAATAAGGGAAATTACAAACAAAAAAATTAAACAATGAAAACTTCAAATTTTTTAACAAGATACAACAAAATATTAGAATATAAAATGAAGTATTCAATAAACAAGATTTAATAAACTATAATCAAACAAGTTCTGTAAACCCGTGCAAATGCACAGGCTAGTTCATTAGCTAACTCAAAAAAAAAAGTGATAAGCGTAATTCAAAAGGGTTGACCCATTTATACATACATACACATAAACTAAAGGACATATACCCTTACCGCAATAAGATAGAGCCAATAGGGTTGACCCATTTATACATACATACACATAAACTAAAGGACATATACCCTTACCGCAATAAGATAGAGCCAATATTCGATGTTGACTACTCATAGTGAAAGCCCCGGTCAACAATTAGGTAAAAGAAAGATTGTTGAAAGTCAAAAGCAAGATTTCGATGTTAACGAATGCATAATATGTTATTTATTCTCTTGCGAACCTCGGGTACTTTTTTCATCTTTGATGGCTAAGAACACTGTTTCCTTCATACATGGTAATGTCATCGAGTGCGAGAAGACACCAAAATCGAACGATTTTAGCAGCCTACAAATTAGAAGTGTGGCAGTGGCTGGCTACTTGCGCCTGCGGAAATGCATCTCTACATCATTATATTATCTAGGGCTGTCAATGGGTAACCATTACCCGGACCCGGAACCGGATCCGGTATATTTGGGTCCGGTTTCGGGTCCTAAAGTTGGACCCATTAACTACTGAGGACTCGGCGGGTAATTACCCGATTGGACCCGAATTTAAACGGATCCAAACGGGTAATACCCGTTGGGTACCCGCGGGTATCGGGTACCCGTTTATTCATTCTTTTATTCATGTGTTTTAGCAAAATTACAAGTATTTTTGCTAGTTTTAGCTTTGATATTTTACTCATTTAAATTTTTTCTCTTACATTTAACCTTTATTTAGTACATTAATAAGAAATAATAATAATTTTTTATAAAAATTACTTAAATCCAAGCCAAAAAGAGAAATATATTAAGTTTTTGAGGTTTTTTAAATAGTTTTATTAAGACCCAATGGGTACCCGGAACCGACGGGTACCCGGATATTTAAACGGGTCCGGTTCTGGGTCCACAAGTTTAGGAACCGGACTCGGAACCGTTAGAAACCGGACCCGACCATTATAAGTAGGGTTCGGGTCCGGGTCTAGTGATACCAGGGAGGACCCGGACCCGTTGACACCCCTAATATTATCTGTCAATGATTGTTGAAAGACTCTTTATAAAATAAGACTTAAAATTGCATACAAAAATGAGCAAAAAGAGGGGCAATCAGTGTTGCAATTAAAAAATAAACTATGCTATTATGAAAATCATATAAACAATATAAGATCACGTTCAATCTAAAATATGGTGTGTTGATTATGATTAAATACATCATAGGTAGAGCTGGCAAACAAGCCCAAAACCCGCGGGTTCACCCGGCCCGTCCCGTAAAAACCCGAACCCGGCTCGGCTGGTTTCTAAACAAGCCGGGTTAGGGTTGGTAAATTGCAGGCCCCTGGACAAACGGGTTAACCCGGCCCGTCCCGCCAAAACCGCGGGTTCAGAATCAACCCGCCCTGGGTAACTAGCTCTACACGTGGCGTCGCCCCTCCATACGTGTTCTAACTTCTCTACGTGTGGTATAAGAAAAAGAAAAACCTAGATAATTCCCTTTCGTTCGTTTCTCTAATTCTCTGAGAAGTGAACTCTGAAGAACTGTGAATCTCTAATTCTCAGAGTCTGAAGAACTCTGTCACTTCTCAATGTTCTCATCTTCTTCTTCTTAGCAACCTAAATCAATCGTGATTCGTGAGTCCGTGACTCTTGAGATTAAACATAAATCAATCGGATTCAGTTCATGTTAGCCTACAAGCGGAATTTGTTCTTTTGATTTGTGGATAACAAAAGAATCTCAATCATCAAAACTCAAAAGGTATTATTACTTTAATTTGCAGTCTATTTTCTTTTTGGATTGTTAATATAAAAACTTTTCTGATTTTGTGGTCTTATTAATCTAACTATTTGCAGTCAGTCTACCTTTGTGGTCTTATTAATCTGATTTTGAGTTTTTGACTATATGTATATCAGTATATGATTCTAGTTCTCAGTGATTTCGATTTTTGAATGTGTGAGGGTTTGTGTTAGTATAGATTCTATAGAATCATAGATGGATCTTATTGAAATATTGAATACTGATTAAGTACTGTTGTTGAACTTTTTTTTTAATGATTTTCTATGAATTGTGTGTGTTGGATTTGATTGATCATTATTTTTTCCCTAATTCTAGAAGGATACTTATTTGAATAGGTTCAATTATACACTACAGAAGAGCATTGTTTGATTGAAATGGAAGTAAAACCCATATGGGAATTTTGATAATTGGGTCCAGGGGGTTTCTAGGATCCCGCAGGGAAATTGGGTTTTGGCTTTATGTGTCTATGTTTGATTAGCTTAAGGAGAAGCTGACAAAGTTTCAGGGATAATTCACCTGATTGAGAATCTAAGGATATGGGTAGTGACTACTAGTTAGGTTATGCTTAATGACTTGTATTTTGTACAAATTATCTGTACTTGGCTAAATCATCTCACTTCTTAGTTCACTTTTGAGATAGGTTTCTTTATTCATCTATCGGAGTACTCTTGTTGTTTGATTGTTTAGAACTCTGACCTATTCTTTGTGGCTCCATTATTCTAGGATGTCAAGTGTACAAGAACAGTATAACGATGTTATGAGTAGTGAGGATGACGATGTTGAAATGGTAGATTCTGAGAATGTCTCTGCAACTGTTGGTTGTGCACCTACAGCTATTTCAATTGGAAAGAAAGGAAACAATTCAAAGAAATCTCGACTTAGATCTGATGTTTGGGACTTTTTTGACCGCGTTAAAGAGAAAGATGGAACAGAGAAGGGAGTGTGTAAGGCTTGTAAATTTGGATATAAATATGAAAGCAGCAAAGGCGGAACCTCATCTATGAGAAGGCATGTGTGTCCTCAGCGTCAGTCTAAGGACATAGGGCAGATGATGTTATTTGCAAAGAACGGCCAGCTGTCTACCCGCGTACGCAAATTTGATCAAATGAAGTTCCGGGATCTTCTTTCAACATTACTCATTGCAAGAAACATCCCATTTTCGTTGGTGGAATGGAAAGAATTTAGGGATATATGTTCTTATCTAAATGAGGATGCTAAACCAATATCAAGGAATACTGGGAAAGCTGATGTTATCAAAAGATATAAAACACGAAAAGAAGGTATTCGAAACATGTTGAAACTTGCTCCAGGTATGTTGCAGTCCAGAATTTCAAATTTCGGTGACATGTTTTGTTTCTTACTTTTGTATGTATGAGTGATTGATTATCATAATATTTGCTGATGTATTTGACTTATCCTTGCAGGTAGGATGTGTCTAACATCTGACATGTGGACTTCTGTTACGACTACAGGGTATATAAGCTTAACTGTGCACTATCTTGATCAAAATTGGGAGTTAAAGAAGTATCTTCTGAATTTTTGTGAACTTCCACCACCTCATACAGGTTAAGCACTTAATTCATGACATCTTTTATTTTATCATGTGATATTTATATATTGCTTATTTGCTTTAGTCTTGAGATTTTCCACCACCTCATACAAGTGAATTACTTAATTGGGAGTTTTAACTTTTACCCATTCCACTCTTTGATAGGTGAAAATCTTTCTGCCATGCTATTTGCGATGATAGAAGATTGGGGAATTGAAGATAAAGTATCCAACATCACCTTGGATAACGCTGCAAATAACGGAGCTTATGCTAGAATTATGCAAAGCATACTTGTTGCGAAGAAGATCTTGTTTAACAAGGGAAAATACTTTCATGTGCGTTGTTGTGCTCACATCTTAGCTCTTATCGTAAAAGATGGACTTGTGAAGATTGATCCAGCTGTGCTTAAGATAAGAAAGTCTGTGAAGTCCCTTAAAAAGTCTCAAGTAAGAAAACAAAATTCTTGGACATTGTTGATGCTTTAGGAATGTCTGGAACAAGAAGGGGTATTCGTCAAGACGTGAGCACAAGGTGGGTTTCTACTGTTATTTTGTTATACTTATACAGTTAGAGATTGTATTAATGTTTATAGTATACTCACTTGGTGTTGTTTTATACAGGTGGAATTCAACTTATCTCATGTTGGACAGTTGTCTTGTTTATAGAGTTGTTTTTGCTCATTTAAAGGAGGTGGATCCAGACTATGAAAACTGTCCAACTGATGAAGAATGGGAGAAAATTGAAGTTGTCACAAAGTTTCTCAAGACATTTTATGATCTCACGACTTTATTTTCTGGTAGTAAGTATCCTACTTCCAATCTTTATTTTGAAGGAGTTTGTCGAGTTCAGGTGTTACTCAAAAAAGAAAGTACAAATGATATTGATTACATTAGGGAGATGGTAAAAGAGATGCAAGAAAAATTTAACAGTTATTGGACGAACTTGAGTCCTATATTGGCTATTGCACTTGTGTTAGATCCTAGATATAAACTTCATTATCTGAACTTTGCTTACTCCAAGTTGTATCCTGATGTAAGAGTACTAGAAAGAAAAGTTAATGATGTGCGTGATGAAATGAAAAAACTTTATAATGAGTATTGCATCTTTTCAAGAGCTTCTGGAATTGGAACTCAGAATTTGGGTACTCAAACCGATGGGAATTCTGCCCATCAAGGAAGTGAGTGGTACGAGGTAATTTTGAAGCTTATTTATTACGTACATGTGGTCTTGTATTATTTTGTGTTTTATCTGTGTGTTTGTGAAGTTCTTGTACTTTATGTTCTCATAGAAGATAACTAGTACTTTGCTCTCATTTCTAACTTCTTTCTTGTTTTATGCAGGAATACGCTGCAGCACAGGAAAATGGTGGTGGTGATCTGCAATCTGACTTTTCAGAGTTAGATCTATATCTTAGTGAGAAACATCCTTGTCAAAGGAATCCATCATTCGACATCCTAATGTATTAGAAAGGCCAGGAGCAACGATTTCCAGTTCTTTAAAGAATGGCTGGGGACAACTTGTCAATTCCTATTTCAACCGTCGCTTCAGAATCTGCATTTAGTATTGGCGGAAGGGTAATTGATCGATTTCGGAGTTCCTTATTACCTGAAAATGCTGAGGCGGTGATAACAACTCGTGATTGGGACCTTGGAGTTGGTAAGTGCCTATATTGCATTTAGTTGAATATCTAAATTTCATATTTAACTTCGATGGTTTTTATCCATGTAGGAAAAGAAGATTTGGATGAGGAAAATGGGCTTATTGGAGAAGATGTATTAGGATTTGAACTTGGTGTATTGGAGGATGAGGCATTGGAGGATGGCGAAGTAAGTTCTTATGCGTCTAATTAGTATGCGTAGTTGCATACTTCTTCAATATAAAGCGGGGTAAATATGCAAATTCTGACTTGTTTCTTTTCTTTTGTTTGATTTATTTTTGCTTGGAATTACAGATTCATAATAATGATTAGTTGGAGCAACTCAAAGATAGACATGGAAAATGAGAATGTTTTTTGGACAAATTGTTTTTTGGACAGACAGTTATCACTTATCACAAATTCACAGTGTCTCCAAATTTTGTATAGAAAAGAGATTAGAGATGTTTTTTTGGACAGTTATCAGTTTTTGGTTTAACCACAATATATATTTTGTGCAGGATCTATGGTATGGTAAAATGGTATTACTAGTTACTACGGTATCGATTCTCAAAGGGTATTTTTCTTTGTTGAACTGTGTAATTGTAACTGTGACTGACTGACTGTGTAACTGGTTACTGGTATAATGGTATTAGTATTACTATTAAACAGTTGTTACTTGTTAAGATTTTCAATTTTATCATTTTGTTTCACTAGATTTTTAAATTTTGATAGTGTCACTAGTGAATCTGTTGTTGATTGAAAATTTGAAATGAATCTAAATATGAAATGAGTTATGTGAATGTTATGTTAGGTTGCAGCAGTCTTGCCCAGAAAACAGTGAATACTCTGTCGGACAATTCAGATCTGACGTACGGGCGGGCTAACCCGTGAGCCCGCAAGTTCAGCCCGTTACGGGTACGGGTTGAAGAAATGCTAACCCGCGAAGAATTTCCACCCACGGGTTTCGACCCGTATTAACCCGAACCCGTAGAACCCGTAACGGGCCAGCCCCGGCCCGCCCGGTTGCCAGCTCTAATCATAGGGAGAGGCCTCGGCATAGGCAGTCATATTGAGATATATGTAGTTGTAAGAAATCCTATAACACTTAAGATATTTTTTTGAATCTAAACTTATTAATCATCCAAATCTCAAATATAAGCACTAGAAATATAAAGAGACACAAGGATTTTTACATGGTTTGATCATTGTGATCTACATCCATGATTCTTTACTAGTGATCATTAAAATTACATATGGATTACATTGAGACTCTATTAATGAGTATTTGGAGCTCTCTAAATCTAGTTTTGGGAAAGAGGAAGGAGATAGTAATAATACAAATTCTACCTTGTCTCTATACATAATATGTCCTCATATAAAGTGTGTCTCTTTCCTAAGTGAGTCTCTTTCCTAAAATTATATCCCCTTTCTCTCTCCTGCCTTCTTCTTTATATAGGTGTTTACCTAGTGGATGACAACTCACATACAACTAACATTGTCTTATCTCGTACTAAGTTCTCGCACCTTAAGGAAGTAAATGAATCTCGCACACTAACAAATGTTGTGTGCGATATTCTTCCCCTACAATATATATGCCGGCTGAACTGTACACAAAAGAATATATGTGGGTGACTTGAACAACACCATAGATAACTGACGAATTATCAACAGAGAACAGCACAGAAGGCACATAACATAAAGTAGAAGAAACTGGCGAATTATCAACGGAGTTCTAAATGGTCAGAGTTACCTCTTTATAAAGTGTTGAACCAATCCCAGCATAGTGTTGATGATCAACATAGATAACATAACCACCATTGGTCAGAACCATACTTGTCTTTTTGTTATCTACACACCCGCACTACCAATATGTGTTGGTCATGAAACCCCCAATACATAAGCAAAGTATCTTTGATGTTCTGGTTTAATTTTGCTAAAAGTTTTCAATAGGATACAAAGTTAAACCTACTAATTTGCAACAAATATAAGAGTGTATATGCATTACCTTTATAGGAGTTATCCGAATCGTTCCCTCTTTTCGCAGTATAGGTGACATCAAAAACGTAATTTTGACAGGCACAATAGTTTCTTCTCGGTCTACTCAATTCACTGTATATCTAAGATAGGCGCCTCTTTTGATGCTTTTGAAGCCTTCTCCTACTCTGCATTGCATCTCATCGTAGAAGAAATTCAAGCCTCAAGTATAACCTAGCCTCAACGGGCATCCTTTGTATTTTGTAACATTATACAGATTACACTTACACTCCGAGAATCGAAATCGATCTTCCACCCTTCGTGTATCAATAGCCTGTAGCCGGGTACGATAATTAACAACCATCTCTCCCCATAGCAATCTGGGATTTCTGGAGGATTTCCAACCTCCATCCCATAAGGATCTGGGACGTGCGTGGTGGTTCATGTGTTTCAGATCCAAATCCAAAGTACTGGTCAAGGTTCTTGCAAAATCTAACACAACAAACAATATAAAAATGCATCGTAAATTAGTAATCGCACCATAACCGTCACATGCAATTGTAACATATATGTAAGAAACATGTAATCAAATTCTCACCGAGTAACAAAAACTTTATACCAACGTATGAAAAAAGACGATCTTATTTTGTTTGGTAAAGCTATACAAAGAATACTGTTCTCTAGATACAAAGCAACAGTTGCTAAAACCATTTTAAAAATTGAACTCTAAGAATTAAATGCAAAACACACAATATGAAAGATACAAATTTGATTTTTCTGAGAAGCCGATTTTTTTCATGGTTAGGATTTCTCTACTTTGTTAGCATCACAATTGCAAAATTGAAGAATAACATTTTAGTTCGCACTACGTACATGGGTTTCATCTTTGCAATGGATAATTCTTTGACTGAAAAGGAAAAAACGAAAAGAGAAAAAAACAAAAGGGTTTCCAAAGTTGGGGTAAGAAAATAATCTGATCAAAAGGAGTCTTGACTCTATTGACGACTTTAAATGTCCGTGTTTGGAGTGCCACCGGTTCGAAGGAGCTTTTTTTTTTCCCTACCAACTGATTGTCGAATTTCTATCACTTCATTTTATTGTTATTGACAAAACAATTCGTTGAAGTACTTTCTATTCAACCACTATGGACGTGAAGAAGAACTGCTTCTTCCTTTTTTCTTGCGATGGTATCAATTTGGTTGTTTAGTGTGTGTTCGGAAATCGCATACTTATTTATCCACCATGAAGAGTCGTGTCGGTAAAACCCATCTTCCCATACACTCTGCAAACTTACAGTCGTATGGTTGAATCTTTTCATATATTCAGTTATGCGACGATGAGTCTGTAACGATAAGACGCGTCAATTCCATTGGCCAGTTAATTGCTGACGATGCTGCCACATGGCTTTCTAAACTTTAAGAAAACTCAAAATTGAATTTGGTTGCGGCACATCAGCATTAAGATTCCCCTTTATATTAAGAAGTATATTGATTAATTAATAGAAGTTGATCCAGGCACCACTTTACTTTTAACAATTTCCTGCACCTTTCCTAGACGCCTTCAAGACTGGCCTTACATCTACAGTATCGACATATTCTTGAAGCTCCAAATCAGTCTGTGGAATGGGGAACAACTCAAAAAAACTCTTATGAACACCTTGAAGAACTTCTGAGATTGATTTTAGGGCTTCATCTTCATCACCAAAACCTTCTTGGTCATCTTTCTTCAATTTATGTCCTCCATTTTCTTCAGTGAAGTACGTATATTTATCTATCTGTATCAAATTATTCTGGTGCTCTTCCCACACATACTTGTTATCATCTATTATTATCGTGTTCTTCTCGTCAGGTCCGGCCAATATATCCATATTTTTTCTATTTTTAATCGTGGAGTCATCCTTCGATACAATCGAGTTAAAGATAACCCCATCTGGATCAAGTAATTTTCCCATTACTTCTGCATAAAACCTCGTGCCCATCGTATACAAGAATAATTCAAACCTGTCACTGAGTTGTTTAAGAGATTCCCTTGTGTAAGGCCTCAGTTTTACGTATATTGCCCCCATATACTTATATAAAATATCTCCATTCCTACAATTATCGTCCTGCATGGACGAAACAACAATTGCTTTCTTGTCGAGATAATCTTGATCATCCTTTGATACGTCACAAATTCTCACGGAGTGGATTAAGGTGTGATCCAAGTCAAGAACCAAAGAAAGCTTCTTATTCTCAAAAAAACATCTCTTGTACGTAGTACCTAACATCCTACTACGTTGAATCAACCGTTTGTTTTCTTCTGCGTTATAACTCATCAATTGTTTGATCTTCATTCTCTCTAATATTTTATGTGCTTCTTTGAGTCGACCTTCATAAGAAAGAACTAAAGTAGTCATCTTCTCTCTGTCTTCTAAGTAGTATAGCATGATATGTAAGCACTTCTTTTTCTCTCTTTTCTTCTGGAGAAACCTTGGGATATCTTTCTGATATTTATTTGCTTACGATGATATATATAAGTGCTGGATATAATTAATAGAAAGTGATGGGTCGGTGAATGCCATGATCATTCCTTGTTGGATTATGAATTCCTGCCTATACGTTTAACAATTCCTCTTGAGAGAGGCCGATCTAATAAAGGGCCACCACTGTAACAACTCCTAGTGTAACCGGTGGCGGTGGTGCCTTTAAAAGTTTTTTTGTTATTATTTTCCTTTTTCTTTTTTTTCATAACAATAGTTCCAGACGGAATGCTCAACATTTTTTTCATAACAATAGTTCCAGACGGAATGCTCAAAAAATTATGTGAGTTGTACTTGCAGGAAATCCTACAACCACATCCATTCAAGATTAAGTAACTCTCTCCAAGAAAACATGGTGAAAATCATTTGTTTATTTCTCAAGATTTTAAAATTGAAAACAAAATGTTACAAAGACTTTACTTGCTCTCCAAATAAACTTTCTCTCTCCTAATTTCTTGTATAACACTCACCCTAAAGAGATCTCTCAATACACAGTTTCCTTCCCTTTATATAGGGTAATACATAATGGATGACAGCTAATAGATCCCCTATTTACGGAATCAATGTGCGTTACAATCGCTCATATACATTCGCTTAACTTCGCACACCTTACACTTTCGCACAGATCATCACACTGTACTCGTGACATATGCTGACATCATTAAATACATCATCCTAATTTTTAGTATGTGCGATGGTCTTCGTTTACATTGATGACTGTTACTTCGCATACATAATGAAAGTGCGATATTTCACTCCTACATTTTTCCTCTTCTCACATCGTTCTCTTTATAGTGTGAACGATGTGAGAAACTTTGAATCCAACTTATCGCACATGTTTATGCCTTCATATTTTATTTTGACGACATTCTTCCGTAATTTCAGCCTTTCTTTCTGCACATGTCGATTCTTTGCTTTTTACCGATACAACCCGTCTCTAACCGGTCATCTGTCTTTTCTATTTATTGATTTATGCTTGAGAAATAATTTCCTTGTTTCTTTTGATTTTGTTTATATCTCTTTTTCCTCGAGACTTCTACTTCCCTGATTCATCTGTTACTGTTGCTGCTGTTTTATCACCATTATTCTCATGGATCCAAATCCAAGGTTTGTGCGTTCTATCAAAATCATCCTCTTTTTCTTCTGTTGACTACGATTGTTGATCATAATTTTTAATGTCGATCACGATTGTTGATCTTATGATTAACTTAACTGCCCTATTGTTTTCAGGAAAAATTCCTCTTCGAGCGGCCTCAAAGTAACTGTTTCCAACCCTAAACCTTCTTCAGATATCAAGAACAAAGAATCTCTCAAGAGGAAGACTTCGCACAACAAAGGAGTAATAAATATTCTATTTTTATCAAAAAATATTATTGCCTCTATTTCCTATTTGCGTTGTTTTCGCAGGATTCCGATTGTGAGATAGGTGGAGGAAAAGAACCGAAACTTAAGAGAGTTCGCAAGCCCACAACTCTTAAATCAAATATTTTTATTCTTGAATTTGGTATCGCATACGTCATTCCTCCATCTCCAGTTCAAACTAATATTTTTCCTTCTTATGCGAATGTCTCTGTTACTCTCGAAGAAATTTTTCCTCCTGAAGAGAAAACTGTTACTAATCAAGGTCTACAGGGTACCCCCACTCCTGCTTCTATGTTTGCTCCGGATGTTGTTCGAACTGTTTCAACCTTTGTGAACTCTCCTTTTCCCATAAGCATCGATACCATTCAAAATACTATGGATATTTCCAACTCTGCGAATTTTACTATTTCTTCTCCTTCTATTTCTGTTTTCCCTTCTTCATCTTCCTCTTTTTATTGGAACCCCTTTTTCTTGATAATAAATCCTTGGACAGTGTAAAGTTTGCTTCTCAAACTTTGCTTGACATTATCAATTCTGCTCAGTCATCCACCAGTGATCCTTACAAAATTCCCATATGTTCTGCTTTAAGTAAACTTCTATGCGAATTTCCTTCTAATAAAGCTACAAGAGATGAGATCCATTCTCAAATTGATCCAAGTTTTTATACCGCTCTAGATGTCTTGGTAAGTACCTCTTGTATGTGTTCTTTTGATTATAATATCTTTATTGTTTATCCTTACTTTCTTTCTTCCTTAGGAATCTCATCGTCGAAGGATTTTGGCTGAAGGGATTTTTAAATCTAGCTGCTCTCAACCAGAACACTCTTTTAGAAAAGGAAGTTGGTAAACTGAAAGGAGAACTCCAAGTTGAAATCCTTGATTCTGAAGGTCTTCGCAACCAGAACCAAAAACTTAGAGGTATTTTTCTTTTCACTTATTGCTTCTTGTAGTATGTTTCTTCGCTTATCCCCACTTTTTAAACTTCTCCATGCATTTATTAAGCTTTAAACCAGAAGCGAGTTGCGGAGAGATTCACCTTCCAATTTCTTGTTGAAGATATTCGTGCGAATAATGAGACGTTGCAGATTCAAGTAAATCAATTAAATAACCAATATTCATATTCGCTTGACCATGTTAACAATCTGACTCATGAAAATAGTCATCTTAATCAAGAGATTGAAGTATTAAATGCTCAGATTTCCCACATGTCTAAATTGTTATATAGTGCTAATTTAAGACATCAAACCTTATCACAAGAGAACCATACTCTTTCTATGGAGAAACACTCTTTTTTAAAGAAAGAAGCAATTTTTTCGCATCAGTACTTAATTCTCCAGAAAATAAATGATGACCAAGAACAAGCTCTTCGTTCACTAGAAGTTCAGCATGAAGCATCATTTAAGGAATTAAACACCCAGAACGAAAAAATCATCCAAAGTAAAATAAACTTGACTGTGAAGATGAACCAACTTCAAGAACAATATGATCAACTGAAGCATTCTCATGATGACCTTAAGAAAAGGAATAATGCTCTCTCTGCTGATAAAAAGAAGATTGGATCTCGTCTCAATGGTTTAGTTGGTGACGATTTCGATAAAGCTATGGAAAGTATGAAGAATAACACTCTTGCCTTTTCTAAATTCTGCGAAGGTAGTCAGCTAGAGTTGACTGCCTTAAATTTCTAATCCTTTTATTTATTTCTTCGAAGTTTTGCTTTCAAATTATGATTCCATATTAATGCAGTTGAGATCTGACTTAGATAAAGTTCGCAAGGATCGTACGAACCTGGAGATTGCTTATGCGAATCTTGAAGTTTCTTTTACTGCTTCTCGAGATCGAGCGCGAAGAAGATTCGCATATCTTCAAAATTTCGCAGAAATCAATGCCAGAAATGTTGAGAAGAAGTTATTTGCAAGGCTCATGTTAATGCTCAAAATTTAGTTAATCAAATCCTTCTGAGCAATTCTCTTTCTCCAGTAACTGTCCCTCCCCTTAATATATGCGAAGATGAGAAGTATCCAGAACCGGATAGTGACTTTGAATTTGTAAGCGATGATGAAAAAGATCATGAAGATGATATTGATGCTTCCTTTTCAGAGGATCAACTTGAGAAGAACAAATCTGACAATGTTGATTCTGTTGATAAGACTAATGCCGAAACTAAGGACCCAAATCCAAGCCACAAGATTGATGCTGAAAAGTCTTTGATTGAACAAGATGTACCTTCTAACAATGCTTAGTCTTCTTACTCCTTAATTATCTGAATCCCCCTCTTATATTTTGATACATTCTGAACTTGTTTCTTACTCAAGAAATATAATATCTTTTTATTTTAACTCCCCTACTTGCCTCTTATTATATGTCTTGTAAGAAACAAGCATATGAATTTTATGAATCCTGCAATTTTTCGTGAATTCCCTGCAAAACAACATTAGTTTATATATAACTTTTCTCATGAGGTCTTATGTTGCCTTCCAAAATAAAGGTCTTATCTTGCCTTAATTTATCTTTTATTTTTGTGCGACGAGATCGCAGGCAGTCCTTACACCTAAATGTAAGAACCCTTTGATCTCGCCTTATCATATTCTTGTATTATTGCCTCTTCAGGTTTTTCTCGTGCGTAAATATGACAAGCCTTGATACTCCCTTGAGTAAAAAGCCTCATGAAATTTACGTCTTTTGACACAATTCAGCTCTCTAATGGAGGATGCCGTCCTTATATTCCTCCTGGTTGCCCCTTCAAGGAAGCTTACCTCTACCGGGTTAAGGTTGGCTCCTCCCATCCGGTAATACAACAACCAGTTGATTTCGCAGCCTCTTATCCCTCCACGATAAGGTTTATGATTACGAGACCGCACCCTAAGTGGGTTATCTTCGGACCGAGTGCATCATAGTCAGGACTTGTCAAGAGTGGCAAGGTACGCCCCAGGCACTCTTGACTCAACCGTGTACCTCGGCGCCCTGATCGAGTTTCTGCACTCCTTAGCAGATACTTTCTAACCTTGGTCTTACAATCTAAGGCAATGAACTTAGACTGAAAATTTAAGGCACCTTTCCTGGATTGGCTTTTTCGTTTTTTCTCACCCCAAATCTCCATGACTCAAGTTCCAGGGTCGATGTAGCTTTCCCTTGAGTCATGCTTACTAGGTTTTCCCCAAATATGACGTGCGATAGGTCTTACTTTTTTCCTCTTGCATTTATGCGAACTAGGGTGCACGCCACAGTTGGATGCCTCTCTTCCGTGGTTATATATTTTGTTTCCTTATATTAAGGTCTTATTATAAGGACTTACACTTGACTTTTTCTGATGAGAGAAATTCTTGAGAACGAACGGAATCTTCAAACTTGTTTATTGAATTGAATATTACATCCATTTTTCAAAAAATAGGAACTCACATTCTTGATTTCACCTTTTTCACCTGTGCGATTTATATCGCGTATGTTCATGGATAATATTTCTTCAAATATAACATGTTCCAAGGACGATCTAATTTTCGTCATACATCTCTTCTTTCGGGATCCCCCAACTCATAATCTCCATTTTCAACTATTCTTTTTATTATATATGGTCCGTCCCACTTCTTTTCTAACTTCCCATCTCCTCCTCTCTGATAAACCGGTATTTCTCGCAACACTAATTCTCCTGGTTGAAATTCTCTTATCTTAACCCGTTTATTGTATTCTCGAGCTAATCTTCTTTGATAATTTTCCATATGTTGCAAAGCGACCTCTCGAGCTTCTTCCAGATCATCAAGTTTTGTTAAAATTAAATCCGCACTTAGATTTTTCTCCCAAACTTCTTTCTTTGTAGTAGGGATAATGACTTTTGTTGGTAACACTGCTTCTACCCCATATTGTAAACAGAAAAGGTGACATTCCTGTCGCTTCCCTTCTTGTTATTCTATATCCCCACACTACATTATGTACTTGTTCGCACCAACCTTTATTATGTCCTTCCAACTTCTTCTTTATTGCGTCTGCGATTGTTTTGTTGGTCGCTTCTACTTGTCCATTACTCTGCGGATAGAGGGGGGTAGACTTTCCACTTTGGATTTTGAACGCATTGCGTAGCATATCTATATTCTCACCCTAAAATTGTATTTCATTATCAGATACTAACTGTGAAGGGATGCCAAATCTGCATATGATATTTTCAAAAATAAACGTGAATATGTCTTTATCATGAATATGCTGAATTGCTTTCACTTCTGCCCACTTTGTGAAATAATGTGTTGCGATAATTAGATATATTCTTTGCCCTGTCCCTGGTATAAACGGACCAACAATGTCAATTCCCCATTTTCCAAATGGCCATGCGTTTGCTGACGTGTTTAGCATTGCTCCCAGTGCGTGTATTTTCTTCCCATGAAGTTGACACTCTTCGCATCGTCTTGATACTTGTTTTGCATCTTCGTGCATGTAAGGCCAATAATATCCTTTTATCTTCGCTCTGTATGCGAGTGATCTTCCTCCACTGTGATTTCCAGCATCCCCATAATGTAATGCCTTTAAGATTTCCATTCCTTCTTTTCGCGTGAGATATCTAAGCGAAGGTCCGAGAAATGATCTTCTATACAGAATACCATTCCTTAATTCATAATTCGTCGCACGAGTTTTTAAATTGTGTGCTTCTAATCTTTTTATTGGTAGCTCTCCCTTGTCTAGATATAAATGAAGCTCAGTTCTCCAATCGTTGTCTTCGTTCATTTGTTCTCCTTCCTTGTCTTCTACTATCATCACATCTACTTCTGTTTCGTCTTCTTTCTTTATAGATGGTAAATAAAGCGTTTGTATCTTTATATCTCGTGCAATTGGATCTATTAACATGGAGGGTATAAAAGCCAATGCATCTGCGAGCCTATTATCTTTTTTGCCTATATGTCTCCAACTTATGTTTGGAATTCGCTCTGCTAATTCCATGACCAATTTCTTGTATTTATGTAAAGATGGTTCATTTGTACAATATTTACCTTCTATCTGTCGAATACTAATTGGGAATCACTAGTTACTCGCGCTTCCTGTACCTCCATTTCAATTGCTAACTTCAATGCATATACAACTGCCTCGTACTCGGTTTCATTGTTTGTAGATGCGACTCTAATTTGAATGAGTAATCCATTCGCGCTCCTTCTAGTGAAATAAATACAATACCAATACCATTTCCTTCTCCATTAGACGATCCATCTACTAGTATCTCCCATCTGTTTGAATTTCGATCTGTCAATAAATCTTTAAGATTGCCATGTTCCTCATCCACGTCCATCATATCTTCTACATATATACTCATCTTCCTCCAATGAAAATTCGGTCAGGAACTCTGCAATGATTTATGACTTTGTTGAAGATAATACTTCAAAACCGATTTCAAAATTTCCCAATTGTGCATTCCATCTTTCAATTCTCCCTGATCTTTTTGAATTTTTTATCGCAGGTTCAATTGGTACCTTTGTTAATACCCTAATCTTATGAGCCTGAAAATAAATGCGAAGTTTAAATGACGCATACACGAGTGCGAGAATTAGTTTTTCTCTGCAGAATTGTACGTTTTTCTTATATAATATATTGGTTTTTCTACCCCTTGATACGAACGTAGCAAGTCCGCGCTTAATGCATATGGTGTTGATTCCAAATATAACAACAATTCTTCTCCTGGATTTTCCTTTCGCATAACGGATAAATTTAAATTAAGTAATTTTTTATGCTTTGCAATGCCTTGTCACATTCCTCTGTCCACTCAAATTTTGCTCCTTTCTTTAATATGTTGAAGAAATGTTTACACTTGTCCGAAGAACGTGAAATAAATCTTCCCATCGAAGCTATTAATCCATTTAACTTTTGAACATCCTTCACCGTTGCTGGGAGTGGCATATCTCTTATCGCTTGTACCTTGTCTCGATCAACTTCTATTCCCTTTTTAGAGACTATATAACCCAAAAAATTTCCAGATGATACTCCGAAAACACATTTTTCTGGGTTCACCTTGATATTGAACTTTCGCATCTGCTCAAATATTTCTCTCAAATCATCAACATGATCTTCCGCCTCTTTGCTCTTTACTAACATGTCCTCGCCATAGACCTCTACTTTTTTATGCATCCATTTCTAAAACACCTTTTCTACCATTCGTTGATACGTCGCACCCGCATTCTTCAATCCAAACGACATTTTCATATACCAATATAATCCTCTGGGTGAGAAAAAAGCGGTATGTTCTTGATCTTCTTCAGCCAAAGGAATTTGATTATAACCTTTATACCCATCTAGCAATGAGATTCTACCATTTCCTGATGTTGATTCTACCATTTGTGGAATATCTGGTAAAGGATAACTGTCTTTCGGACATGCTTTATTTAAACCACTGAAGTCTATACAAATTCTTATCCCCTTGCTTATCTTTGGCACCACCACCATGTTTTCTATCCATTTTGGATATTTTGTTGGTCTTATAATCCCTGCCTCTAACATTTTTTGTAACTCTGTTTCTATTTGAGGATGATATGTTGTTGCGATCTTCCTTATTCTTTGGTTAAATGGTTTTGCATTCTTTTTAATATCCAATTTATGGAATGCAACAGACGGATCTATTCCTGGCATTTCTTCAATACTCTATGCGAAGATATCACTATATTCGCGCAAGATGTTTATTGTTTTTTCTTCTTCTTTATCCATCTTAGTTCTTATTTTTAGTATTTTTGGTTCTTCTTATGTACCAACATTTACTTCCTTCGTTGGTTCTGCTGCAGTGAAATTCGCTCTTGGTTCTCCCATTGGTGTTGACTCCTTAATCTCTTGAATTGGTTCACCTTCCTTCTCTGGTATCTCGCTTGGTATTCCTTTCCCTTCCTTCGCTCTAATCATGTATATCCGAAATTCTTCTTCTTTCCTTAACTCCTTTGCTTTTCTCTAGCGATCCTTTCGCTTGTTTGCACGTCCTTCATAACTTTTTACATCTACCTGATGGAAGATCTTCGCACTTGTAACATCTCCTCTAATTTCACCTATTCCACTTGGAATTGGGAATCTAATGCATTGATGTAGTGTGGACGCTACGGCTTTTATCGCGTGCACCCATGGTCTCCCCAATAACATGTTGTATGGTGATTCGATATCAAACACACATAATGTTGTCTTCACTTCTACATCTCCCAGCAGTATTCTCATTGTAATCTCACCTTTTGGTTTTGTGACTGTTTTATTAAATCCATGTATATTGTAAGCTGGACATATCATGTCCGCATCTCTATATCCCATGGCTCTGAATGCACGATAAAATAGGATATCAACAGCACTTCCGGTATCCACCAACGTTCTATTAATCGCCCATTCTTCTGAGTTTTCCGTCCCTTTACCAGTTTTGCTTCGCTCAGCCGTTATTGTAATCACCAATGGATCTGTTCGCTTTATATTTTCTTCCGCAATTTCATCTGCTGCAAACGTTATCTTCGTCTTTTCCCATTCCTTTAGAGGAGATTCTTTTTCCACCGTCGTCACATTCTTTCCCTTATAATCTCGTTTATGTATTCTTCCTGTGATTTCTGCTTGAAAATCTGCATCAGAAAGTGGTGTTTTAGTTATAAAATTACACTGTATGCCTCTACCTCTTCCTTGTATCTTCATGATTTTTATTTTTCCTACATATCCTATAGATTATTCGCATCTTTATCTTCTCCAGAATCTCCAGATCCAATTTTTCGAGATTCCACAAACTCGTTGACAGGATTTATCACTCCAAGCTGTTTCTAGCGCCAAAATGTAGTTGAAGGAAATCCTACAACCACATCCATTCAAGATTAAGTAACTCTCTCTAAGAAATCATGGTGAAAATCATTTGTTTATTCCTCAAGATCTTAAGATTGAATACAAAATGTTACAAAGACTGTACTTGCTCTCCAAATAAAATTTCTCTCTCCTAATTTGTTGTATAACACTCACCCTAAAGAGATCTCTCAATACACAGTTTCCTTCCCTTTATATAGGGTAATACATAATGGATGACAATCTACCCATATTTCGTGCATATTCCCTGTTACCCAACGTGTACAGGAATAGTTCAAACCTATCACCGACTTGTTTAAGAAAATCTTTCGTGTGAGGCCTCAATTTTGTGTATATCCCCTTATAATTATACAGATTATCTCCACTGCTACCAAGACCTTTGATATCTTTCTCGGACGAAACCACAATCGCTTTCTTGTTTAGATAATCTTGATCATCCTTTGATACGTCACAAATTCTTACGGAATGGAGTAAGGTATGATCCAAGTCAAGAACCAAACAGAGCTTGTTTTTCTCAAAAAAACATCTCTTGTACGTATTACCAAAAATCTCACTAAAGCGAATCCACCGTCTGTCCTTTCTTCTCTTTAGTAATATTCTCTCTGCTTCTTTGAGTAGATCTTCATATGAAAGATCTTTGAGTTGATCTTCATAAGATAGATCTGAAGTAGTTGTCATCTTCCTATGTATGGTCTATAATACCTGATGATATTCTTGTTTAGCCTTCTCTTTTTCATGTAGTATAATATCTTCTCTGGAAGATCCTTGGATCTCTTTCTGATACAAGTATTTCTTTACGATGATACATCGATGATCTTATGATAGAAAGAGATGGTCGGTGAATGCATGATCACACTCCTACACGGAAAATGAATCGCTATTTTTAGAATTCCTAATTTGTTCCCCATTCTGTATTTTGGTACAAAACCCTTCTTGAAAGGGGTGGACCCAAGAACGGGCACCACTGTAAGTGTGCAGCAGCTACAAGTGGAACGGTGGGCCTTAGAGAAAAGAAAGAAGAAAAAAAAAGTTTAGTGGGGCTTTAGGAAAACTAAAATTTCAGTTTTTTATGTTTAGGTTTCATGGTTTATATTCTTTGTGTTATTTTTGTTCGAACACTCGTCAATGTTATATCACTCAATAATTTTATCACCGTATCAAAGTGATCGCTGTCGTATTTTTTTTTAATATATGTAGCACAAGAAAACCCGTGTTTGATTGGAATTGAGATTCCCAAGACGAACTTGAATTACTATATAAATGATTTTTCATGATTACATATCAACTTCGCTCATCTCCGATACATTCTAACATACTTATTTACACTCCAATTCTTCCCCAACAATTCTCTTCCAAAACCAATGCTCCCTCCAAATCCTGTCCATCTTTTCGATAGGTACATTCTTAGTTTCTGGCAAGAGAAAATATACAAACGCTGTCATTACAAATACCCAACCACCAAAAAAGAAGAAGATCCCAGCTTTGAAATGACAAAGCATTGACAAAAATGTTTGAGCAATTATGAAAGTGAATATGAAATTCACTGCCACAGTTATACTTTGCCCGATCGACCGAATTTCTAATGGAAAAATTTCGCTTGGAACCAACCAACCTAATGGACCCCAAGAGAATGCGAAGCCACAGACATAAACGCAAATGAAAACTAGTACTAAGTAAGCATATCCTTTAGTCAGTAATTCAGTATGATCACCAAGTTTATATGCCATTATGCCTCCAACCATAAGTTGTGATATGAACATTTGAATGCCTCCAAAGATGAATAGTACTCGTCGTCCCAATCTATCGACTATAAACATTGATACAAAGGTCGAACATGTCCCAACGAGACCTGTCAATACAGCTGACATGAGTGATGCGCTTTCACCTAAGCCAATTGTTCTAAACAGTAATGGCGCATAAAACGCAATCACATTGATTCCTGTTACCTGCATTAGAAGATTTAATCAAATAATATGTAAACTAAAGATTTGTATATTTAGTTGTGTGCGTGAAAAGTTCTTGTGTCTAATTTTAATTACCTGCTGGAAGAATGGCAAGGTAATTGCCATTACGAGTTGAGGCCGGAATTTTTTCTGCAAGATCTGCTGGAATGGAAGATGATTTGGTTCCTTTGATGTAGAACTGGCATTTATCAAATCATCAAGCTCCGCTTGGACATCAATAGTCCCTCTTACTTTCTGCAGTGTCAATTTTGCTTTTTTGTCACTCCCACGGTGAATCAAACTGTTTGGTGTTTCCGGCAGGAAGAAGGATCCTAGAGTTAAAATTGAAGCTGGAATTGCCGCCATGGCAAGTGAAATTCTCCATCCTAAACCACCTTTAATTTTCTCTGTCCCGAAGTTGATGAGATTAGCAGATAAAACACCCAGACTAATGCTTAACTGAAAACCATTGCTAATTGCTCCTCTGTATTTAGCCGGCGCCATTTCTGATAGATACAATGGGACTGCCTGTACAATGTAGAAAAAGCTTGGATTTGGTACAAAAAAATTGCCGTGAAACTTTGAGGACACATGAGATGGATTTTTAGTTACCTGATTCGCAAATCCAACACCCACACCAAGAGAGACGCGGCCAAGTATAAGCATATAAATGTTTGCAGCAGCACCACCAAGGGCTGTGCCAATAAGAAAAGCAGCGCCACCAATGAGTATTGAAGGCTTCCGGCCATAGGCTCGTGTAATTGATGACGCAAAGAAAGACGCCACGAGACCAGCAATGTAAAGAGATGATGTGAATGAAGTCAAGAGTTGACTATCAAATTTGCAGTAATTGCTGATGTTTGTATCTTCTTTCATTCTTCTATACACCTTTGGGAAGAATTTCCTTAGAAATGGCTCCATTGATGTCACTCCACCTAAACAATTTTCGTTTCAATTTTAATCAGCACCGTGAGATTTTGCTGTTTTTCACACTTACAACACGCGAATTTTCAATAAACATGGTAATACTCTATTAAAGAATGAAGTAACAAAAACAAATTGATAAATTGATCTCTATATACATACAAACCTGAAATTCCAATATCATAACCGAAGAGAACTCCACCCATGGAAGCCATAATACATGACAGTATCACAAATTTTGTGACTCTCCCATTATATTGCTTGTTTGTGTCACTACTCATCTCTGTATTGAATCCCCCTGCCATGACTACTGCTCACTTTTGATGTTGAGCTTAGAGTGAAGGAGATGAGATTTAATATAGAAGATAAATATTGATTGGAGGTTGTAGGAGTCTTCTTTGACTGTAATTAAAACTAAAATAAGTCATGAATGTGACAAAGGAAGAAACTATGGAGGAAAATCTTCCAAGTTGATTTTGGTTTCTTATGAGTGCTTTTACTACTAGTCTAACAAATATTAGGGAGATAAGTATATATGACGATGAAGTCTGTTTCAAATATGGACCTAACTTGATGTGGACTATGAACAACCACGTGTTTTCATAGACTACTCAATTAATTGTACTGTGGTGGCTGCTATAAGGAGAGCAAATTTTGATATTCATCGGACCAGATTTTTCAATCATCATTGACCAAAGTCAAAAAAGAAAACATATATGGTATATAGTTTTGCATCTCTATTTATTTTATTTTCTCTATATCTTTTTTTAATATATAACCTCTATTGATAATCTCAAATAATCTCAAATAACTGTTCATAGAGATCAAGTACATTAAGCAGGGGTGGAACTACATTAGGACTAGCTTAATAAGCCAGTCCCAACAAGACAAAAACCCATTTTTTTCATAGCATTTTTTGAGTTGGGCCATAGTGTGTGTATGAGTTTTACGCTCAAGTCAGGCCTAAGAAAAACCCAAGCCCACCACGTATCAAATGTGTAGTTCTGCCAGTGACATTAAAGATTCAAGAAATAAAAAGTAATAAAAAAAACATAGTTAAAGTAATACATATATATTGAAATAATTCAAGTAAAGATTAAGACTCATGAACAAGGCATTGCGTGCTAAGTGGATTTGGAGATATGGGAAACAAGAAGAAGCGTATGGAGAAAAGTTGTTCATCATAAGTTTGGCGGTAACACTAAGGCTTTTTTTCCTAACAGTTCTAGTAAGTCTGTTGGTAAAAGTCTTTGGGCTGGTATTCTGAAAAGCCGTAATATTGTTGCAGAGAACTCTACCATTCAGGTGAATAGTGGGGACAGGTGCTTATTCTGGAAGGATGTGTGGCTGAATGGACAATCAATTATGCATATGTTTCCTAATTTGTTTAAAATAAGTAGATTGCATAATGCTACAATTCAAGAAATGCTGGAGGTCAATACAGGAAACAATTGGAATTTTGCTTTTTGCATGGCTTTAAGACAAGAAGAAATTGAAGACATTGCTTTTGCTTAACATGCTTTCAACTTTCAACAGTGGGGTTGGTGAGGATCGCATAGTATGGCAGAATGGAACCAACAAAAATTCAGTGTCAGACTGCTACAAGAACCTTGAGGAGGATGGGCTGCTAATTTTTCCACACAAATGTGTCTGGAACCCAAAGGTACCACAAAAGGTAGTCTTTTTCATTTGGACTCTATGTTATAATGCGGCTCCCACTATGGATAATATAAGAAACTCTATATTGGTCAATGGTTGTTTGTTATGTAAGAGAGCTGCAGAGTCAAATCAACATATCTTCTTACATTGTGACACTACAAGAGAAATTTGGAATTATTTCTTATCTTTTTACAATCTGAATTGGGTGTTTCAAGACTCTGTAAGAAGCACAATTTGGGAGTGGAAGCGAAAAAAGAAGACTAGCAGCAATATAAGAAGAAATATTTGGGATATTATACCATTTTCAATTTGGCGGGCAGTGTGGTTAGAGAGGAATGACAGAGTTTTTAATGGCAAGAGCAACTCTATAAAACGAATCAAAGACAATGTTAAGACCCTGATGTGTAATTGGTGTGTAGGAACCAATATTTTTAGAGATTTCTCTTTGGACACAGTTTTGAACAATTGGGGAGCAATTATGTGTTAGTTATGCTTCTGTAGTAGTTGTTTTGTTAGGGCACTACTGTTTTTGGTTTTTTTTTTTCCTTTTCTTTTTTTTGTACAACTTCTGCTTCAGTTCTGTTACTGTCTTGGCGATAGACTGATTTTTAATAAATCTTTCCCTTTTTGAGTCAAAAAAAAAAATCAAGAAAAAGAGAAAGAAAGTCAAGACTAAAAGACCTACCTTAAAACAGACCCGATTAAATTGGGGAAGGGATGGTCTTCAAGGGATAATATGACCATTTGATAGATTTTCTTCTTGATTAAGAATTGCTTTACTGAAATTGGACTATAATTTCACATCACTTGTGATGTAGAAAAGATATAACAACTATTTTGGAAGCACTATTTCAGAACAACTTTTAAAAATTAAAAAATTAATTTATTTTTGTTTCCAATAATTTTTGGGATTGATTTCTTATTCTGGTATCACATAAATTTACCTCTCTCTTGAATTTGATTATATTGGCGCGTTGAGATGATAAACTAAAATAATAATGGTTTTTAATAAACTTGATTCTAATATAGGTCTATCCTGAGAATGAAATTGCAGGAAAATCAATTTTCGTTTAGACAACTTAGAATTAACAGAAAAACAGATGGAGGAATGTTTGAAAGGGCACATGCCCAAATATAGCATACTCCCACTTTATTACATGATGAAAACAAACCCTTTTTTGGGGACTACTCAAAAATGGTGGAGGACTACTCTTCATTTTTGGGTGGATATTAAAAGTAATAATGAGTCACCCCTTATCTAAAAAAATTTTAATACCAAATTTGCCCTTGTTAATTAAATTAGTTAGTGTTACGATTAATTAGTCTTAGTATAATGATTAATTAATGAGGCTAGATTAATTAATTGGGTGTTTTTAAAAGATTAATTCTTGAGGAGAAGGGCGTTTTTTTTCTTTTGTAAGATGGTTGATTTCGAAATGAGGGCTTTGGGTACTTAGGTATACTTCAAGCTAAGTTAATATTGCTTGAATTGGTAAAATCTTTCGAAAAATGAAAAAATAATAAACTGATTTCGACCATGGGAATAGAGTTCGGTTAGGACATCTGAAGAACAGGTAGACGAACTCATCTGCAAGTGTAGGTTCGGCTAATGGTTCTGAAAACACAGGTAGCCGAACTCAGCTTTAATGGAGTTTTTGCTTTCAGAAAAAAGTTCAGATAGGAAAAAAAATTGCGACGTAACCGAACCACATGTTCGGCTGGGAAAAAAAATAATCGACGAAAAACCGAACTCAATATATAGGTTTTCAGAGAAAAGTTCGGTTAGGAGAAAAAAATTGCTACGTAACCGAACTAAAAGTTCGGCTAGGAGAAAAAGGAAAAAAAACGTTGCGACGTAACCGAACTAAAAGTTCGGCTGGGAAATTTTTTTTGCGAGGTAACTGAACTTTTTTCTTAAAGAAAAATCTCCATTAAAGTTGAGTTCGGCTAGTTCGACAAAGTTTTTCAGATAATTCCTAGCCGAACTTCTCTCTGCAACTTCCATTTTCAACTCATTTTGATGATTACTTCTTATTTTTCAACCAAAAACGAACGACAATTAATGGGTTTGTTATAATTTTGATTTTGTTTTGTTAATGATTTAAATTAAGTTATATATAGAAGTGGCTGTGGTGGTGGTTCGAGATGGTCAGTGGTGGTGGTGGTAGGGGGTAGTGAGCGGCGGTGGTGATGGGAGGAGGTGGTTAAATATATATAGGTTAATAGTATGTTAGTCATTTCCAAACTTTAGGACACCCCTTATAATTATAGGGTAGGTATTTTATCACTTAGTAGTCCCCCGCCATTTTTGAGTAGTGCCCAAAAAATCATTCATGAAAACACCAAAAGAAGCCCAATAAAAGTGACATAGCATCAAAAGAAGCCCAATAAAAGTGAGAAGTCCACAAGTTCGGTTCGTTCGCAAAAATGTTAAGTTTTCTTTGTAACCGAATTCTACCTTTGAAACTTTGTAACCGAACTCTACCTAATTCGCCAAGAAATAAATTTTGTAGTAACCGAACGTTCGCCTAATTGCATATATGCATATATAAGCCCAGTTCGGTTGATTCGCAAAATATGTTGAAGTTTGCGAACAAACCGAACTTCTAACACTAGGTTACTTTTAACCTGCAGTTCGGTTAGGAACTTGGTTCCGTTGAAGTTTGCGAACTAACCAAACACACAAGATGTACCCAAATAAATTGTTAAGTTCAAAGTTCGGTTACCTACCATTTGATCCTAGGTAACCGAATATTACACTGTACGACCAAAACCTCCATTAACGAGCGAGTTCGGTAACCTGCGTGTTTGGAAGACCTAACCGAACTACACTTTCAGGTGTGTTCGGTTACATGTTCTTGACATATGATAACCGAACTGGCCCAAATCTACATAAAAATTTTCATTTTTTTTTGAAAGTTTGGAGCAATTCAACCAACATTATCTAAGTTTGAAGCCTACCTGGGTACCCAAATACCCTTCCTCCGGTTGTGGTTGGTAAAATCCATCGTTTTTCTTGTTTTCCTTCTTCATCTTCTCTAGCTTTACTCTCTCAATAATTCTACTTCTTTAAAAAAAAACATCTGATTTTTTAATCTCACTAATTATCTTTAACTTAATCATCTCACTAATCATTACACTAACTATTATTAACACTAATTAATCACCACCCAAAATTAATCAGGAGAGTAATTTAGGTATTAATATAAATATTTAGATAAAGGGTGACCTAGATTTACTTCTAATGTCTTTACCCAAAATAAAACCATGGTCCCAAAAAAAAAACCATGGTCCCCAAAAAATCCTGTCAAATAAGCCATAAGCCCACACAAAAGCTTTCTGCATTCTACTGTTTAGCTTTGTTATCAAGAACATATTTGGCAATAGATTTTGACATATCCCACATAGAATCAACGGTGATAAGACTAGCGTTGGTTTCGAAATTCTTGTCATCAAGGTCAATCTGGACCGTAGACCTAATGATGCAAGAATTGTGGTGCTTAGGTAGGATTTCATATGTGACTTTGTACAAAGAAAATCCCATATCAAGATATCCTCCTTGAATCTGTTGAAGCTGCTTCACCCTTCTACAGTTTTCAATTGTCACAAACTTTTCTCTCCATTCATGTGGCCCTGGTATTCCTACATCAAATCCATAATACAAAAATTTGTCAATTATATGGTGAATCATGCAACTATATTAATTTCGAGAAAGGTATCAATGATCTGAACTGGAAGCTAGCTTGTCAGCACCGAAAAATATATGCATCAAAATTTCTTTTTACATAAAACAAGTAAGCAATAGTAGCTGCAATACCTTGGGCCATAACGATATGCAAGATAGTACCCTGACCTCCATCACCTTTGACGTAATCGATTTTCTCGAAAACATCTGGTTGGAGAGTGACGATGAGCTTTGGAAGATCTTTTGAACCGTACACGGCCAAAATTTCATCGGCGGATGCTCCAACAACATCCATCTCTTTTGTTACGTGGCCGTGCATATCGTCTGGAGTATATATATGACTGATTAACAGATATATATGAAAGGATATTTTAGATCTTGCTGATTTTTGTTGTGAATGTTCTAGGCTGCAATGTGCTTCTTTTATAGTTTCCAGAACCTTGAAAAGCTTTGCCAAGTCATTGTTAATACTAGGAAGACATCTCAATGGTTATTCTTGCTATCCACTATTGACCAACTGTTGGTCCTTAACCGGGTACAAAGAGATGATAACGTTTCATATTTGAATATAATTCTAGGTTTAAGTAATTGAGGTCGGGACTAAAGTCTTTTGTAGTGGATGGGAAAGATAAAAGAGACACAAGAGAGAATAAGATTTCATTACTTAGAGTTAGTATGTGTTACATCCTTTATATACAATAGGAATAAGACCCTCTATATTATTGGGACGCACATCTATGGTCTAATGCCCTACAACACTCCCCCTTATGCGGTCCAATAGAACTTCATATGCAGTATTTCAAACACAGTGTTTCAGATGTAGGTCTTCAAATGTAGTTCTCTTCTTGATGACTATTGTATCTAAGACAATTGCTCCATTAAAACTTTAACAAGGAAAAACCCAGTGGGACAAAATCTTGGTACAACTCTTCAGATGTAGTACTTCACATGTGAAAAAGTAAATTACATTCCCGGTGTTTTTTGTTGTCTCATTAAAAACCTTGCCGGGTAACAAACCCGGTGGGAAAAAGTAAACTCGGTGAAGGAAAAATAGTTCAATACACCATTAGATGCTCCCCCTGATGTCAAACAATTTTCATTAGTCTAATGCAGTCAGAAGAAGTTTACCACACTTTACTTTGGTGACTTGAATGTTTATAAGACCTTATTGTTGATTCTGGAAGTTACGTTGCTTAACAGACTATCGCGTTTCATTTCTTTGATTCAAATATTTTCAGTAATATCAACGCGATCTTCATGTCTTTAATGTTCAATATACTTGATTCTTTTAGTATTGTCTCGCTAAAAACCTTGTCGAGTAACAAAACCCTTTGGGAAAAAATATTCTCGATCGAAGGGAAAAAGAGTACAACACAACTTCAATTTCGAAGTAAAATATGTCGACATCATATCCTTGGATCCTCCCCCTGATGTCGGCATCTCCCCCTGATTACTTTCAGAGTTGTTCCACACAGTTCCTCTAGTCATGTACTTTTCGAAACTGAATATCGGTAATGACTTAGAAAATAGTCTACCATATCTTCCCCTGATTACTTTCGTTGGAGAAGATATTATTATTTTTCGTAATCAACAACCTTTGGATTGCATTTTCGTTAACATTCCTTTTTATGTCTTTGCAGGGATAAAACAAATTTATGTCAATGGTTACTTTTAAGTACATGATTACATTCAGTATACCATTCCAATGACATTGCGTTGGTGCTGAGCTATATCTAGCTAACAAGTTCCATGAGGATGTAAAATTTAATCGAGTACATTATTATACTAATTACAACAATACGTCTATTGTACTTAGAAATGAGAATTTCATTTCCCAACACATATTCGTCATCTTCCTTTAGACGAAATGGTCACACATTTACATTTGACATCGACTAATCATGGGAGTGCTATCAGGATGCATGTATTTGTTAAATTTGCTGAAAACTTTAGACATATGCAAACTGGTGGAATAATATCCCACAAGATCAGTACTTGGTCGAGCTTTCCCTAGATTTTTCATCTCAAATTTGGATTTTAAATAGCTTTTAAGGTCTCTTATTACATCAAGAGTACCCATCATGTCTGTACCGTCGACATAAATAGCTACAATTCCAAATTAGGAACTTTCTTGTGAATACGCAATAAAAAATATCTTATTTTTCTATCCCTTCCAAATCAAATAGCCACTTAGACGGGTATACCACTTCCTCCTGATTGCTTCATTCTTGAAGTGAACGTTCTATCTAATTGTAAACACATTCTCTGGTTTAGAGTTACTTGATTTGGGAAACAAAATTATATCAAGTACTTTTGTAAATATCTTTTATCTCTTAATTCTTTCAGAGATACGTAACAACCACATACATATGCTGCATTTCAAGTCCTTTTGAAATTACCAAGCTAACTAAGTAGTAGAACTCTATAACATTCATTACAAGAGAATAATTCCAGGGCTTTGTGAGAAACCTCGCGCCACAAGGAGAGTCTTTGTACATTAAAACTATTTTTCTTCTCATTATGCTTTATGACAAATTAATTATGTATGTCCAATAGGCTTTACACTTGGTTGGTTAGCACTACCACACCAAATACCCGTATATTTGCCAAAGAACTAAGTTCTACCTGGATTGTGTAGGCCAAATATGATATTTATTTGAAACTAATCAAAATAAAGCATGGTTCGATCTCATTGAGCTCTACTTCTGGAGAAACTATTTATAGATTATATCATTACTATGCACGCATGATCCTTCCACTGACTCATGTGCATTCTCATAATCCGTCAGGATTTCATTGTTCTCTAGAATCATTTAAAACTTCGGAGCGTCCTCCAGTTTGATTCATGGACATATTTAGAGACAATATTGTGAGATGATTTCTGATGATATAAATAAGTTGTGCGTCACTCACCTTCTTCCTTTCTAGGTGAGCATTGATCGAACCTGGTGGTCTCTCCATCTTCCTTTATGGAGCCACGACCTCAACTACACTTCCACCAAGTGTAGTTGCAACACCTTAGTCTATGATGTACCCTATACTAAGGATTTATAACCTTGTAGGAATATTTGAAGTTGGTATGTGTGATCTTATCAGTTTAGCGACATCAGTGTACATTCTGAAAATTGATTATTCTTTGTCACTTCACATTTACATTTGTGGAGTTCAAGAATCAATATGAGACACAGTGGGAATACACCACGACAATTCATGTCATTCCTTTAGAAAATAATTTTTCTTATCTCCCCCTAACGACGGGAAGACTGTCTCATTAAAGTGATAATCCGCAAATCTAGCGGGAAGAGATCTCCTGTCAAACGTTTTAAAATGCGGAAAATTGCTGGGAACTCATTTCCAACATAACTACTTAATAGTTTTGAAGACCCATCATAATACGATGTGGAGTCGCAATGGCACATAAATAGTGCAACCAAAAATGCATAGAAACACGAACTTAAATCCAATTACCAACTGGTACACAGAAAAGGTTGACTAATATTGGGTTCAAAAAACGAATTAAGTAAAATGCGTGTAATATTGCATATCCCCAAAGCAGTAAAGGATAGTTTGGTACGCATAAACTATTTATTAGGCACCATCTGTAACCTTTGATGGTAGCCTCTGCGAGACCATTGGGTATAAGATGCTCTATATTGATCCTATAAAACATGCAATATTCATCAAGTCCTTTTGATGTAAATTCTCTAGCATTAATAAGGGTGTTGAGCCGTTGCACTTTGTATTGTGTAACATGTGCTAGGATTCTTTAAGCGCAAATTTCTTGGGAACTATAAATAGTCCAAAATGTCAAAACATTCACTAGATCCATAAGTCACTTTAATGGTCCGCATTCTGTATGAATATTTTTCTAAATTTCACCTTGTTATCTTTGTAATATGGATTGTTTACCATTTGCATCTTAGGATGGCCTCGATCCTTTTTTTTTACTGAAGACTTTGTAAAAATGAGTGATATGATTTCTTACGTAAAAGCATAATGGGAGGGGGTTGTGCATCTGGTAATTTAGAAAACACTTATTGAGAGACATGCCGTCACTTTGCATTCCGTCAATCTTTTTCCCATTTTCGTTCACTCAAATAAAATGATATTTGTATGAGTTCTTTCAAAACAATCATCATGTGACAACCAAAGTTTCTTTATGGTTATGCCAAAAGGCTGTATTAGTCAGTTTCCAACATTTCATTGTCGGAGCTAATATGGATTAAGTAATCCAAATATTATAGTGAATTACATTGCACTAGATTGACTCATTAGTTTCTCTAAAATATATTATATTCCAAATATATTAGAGACTATAAAAGATGCAATCAATTACATTCTCATCATTTTGATGTTCCACATGATACCCATATGCACGGGTTACTTGGGAATTTAACAAGGTGTGATTATCTCTTGGTACATCTAGAGATTTTGCGACGTGTTTTTTCTATCTTGAAAAATAAAAAGAGCAGTGTTGCGCTCGATAAGATATTCAATTGGCCAGGCGTTCTTGTTTCCATTAAAGTTGATGTGAAAATTGGTTGTTATTATGATACACGTACACATTACATTGTATATACCAACACCTATGACCAGGTGCATTTCCAACTCTTTTATTTATGATGGGAGCTAGAATTACATTTTAGCTGATCCCATGTTCAATTGATACCTATACTTTGGTGTCATTACTGCTGGGGAAAAAAAATATTTTTGTCTCATGATATATAAGTCCCTTTTCAAATGATTTATATGAGTTGGTACGTCTAACCCTCATCACTTTGGGGCTCTTTTCATTTTCAATTTTGCTACATTTAGCTTAATTTGAGAAATTTTGTTATCTCAATAGGCCAAGAGAATCTCACTACACATCTCAACCACTTACTTTAAGTTGAATATATTACTAAAGATAATTCTCTTGTTGTCATACTTCAACATATGCTGGTTCGTTAGTATTATGGATGAAGTAGAGAAATGAAAAGTTTATGACTTATTTCATCTTTTGTGAGTTCTTCCACAAAAAATTGGAATACATATGATTTTATTTGAACGTATATTTTGAAAACTGCTGACAGATTAATAGTCGAGCAAGTGGATTACATCCCACGAGGCATTCAAAAATATTTTGGGGAAAATATCAAGTATCTAATAATAATGGTGCTCAAGTACTTCTAAGCCCCAAATGAACACATTGGAATTGAGTTGGTACAACCAATTTTACAAAAGAGCATTCAACTATAGCCAATATCATATTTAAGAGATAAATTAATATTAAGACCAAAATTCTTAATGATCGATACCAACAATCATATTTTGAATTGACCATTTATATAATGTGGAATTTATTTTTCAAGGCAAAAAAAAAAACAAAACTAGGAATATTCTAAAAAACAAAGAAATACACCTAACAAGTCAATGTAAAAACTCGCAATATAATTACATGCCTCAAACTTTGGTCCCCATTTCATTCCATTCATATAAATACAAAAAAACCAGAACAGCGTACGTCGCGCACACCCTAATACCAGTCCGGAACGGAACATGACGTCTGGAGAACAAGAATAGGAACAGGGACTGCTGAACCGGGCCTATAGTAGGACCGAACCGGGTTGAGATGGAATGGACTGAACCGGGTTCCTTCTCCTCAATATTCGTAACGCGCACAGGCAAGATCTCACGAGGAGATTTTCCTTCACAGGTTAGGGGAGATATGGACGGATTATTATTTTTTGTATAGTACAATAGAATCAATCATCATAGATTTAATAGCTATGATCAATACAATCGACCTCAGTTTATTTAAGTTCGCAAAAGTACGAGGTAAGAAAATGAAATTCAAGCCACATGTAATCCTAGTAGAACAAATTTGGTCATCGCAGGGCCACACTCCAAAAGAGGTGCATATTTAAAGTATTGGTGATCCAGGTCTGGTTTTGATTCCACAGAGAATATGTGGTTGGTAGGTACTGACATGCTTTTGGAAAAAAATACGAATGCATATTCTACTCAGACCACGTAATCATGATTGAACCTCACTATCATGCGCATGTGGGAATAACATTGGAGAAACTTAGCTTGACATATGACCGTGCTTAACCATTATTTCCTAGATTTTTTTCTATAAGGAACAAACATTATACGTTATGGTCAGAGACAAGGGGGATAGGATTTTCCCTGTTTATTTTGCGGCTTCCAGGCGGGCTACTGCTGTAAGCCCGGTGCAATTTCTGACGTCGTTAGCAGTGTAGCTGCAACAACAAACCGTTTAAGTGATTAATCGACATAAATCCATATGTTCATTCGATTTCATGCACAAACGAAAAAAACCCAAATCAGGCTAAAAATCTCTTTTTCTTTTTCGATTTTTAAGAAAATATCCCACATGTGTTTTGAAGAATAGGAGTTATTGATTTCAAAGCTGCGGAGATTTCAAAAGAGAAATCGAAAAAAAAAAATCTTTATAAGGACAAACCCTAGTTTTCATGAAACACTCATTTGAAACAATTTCGATTTGAACTTTCAGATCTGAAAGATGAAACATAAAGATGATAAATTATGAAGAGGATTTATCCTTTTGATGAAGAACAAGCGTAATTTCTTTTGGTTTTTCCTTTTCCCTGCTACTTTCTTCCGGCTACGATGCATCTCCCCGAGGTAATATCCACTATCCACTGATTGATGATAAAGACAAAAAAAAAAGAAAAAAATATATTTCTCGAGCGGTTGAGCTTTGTGAGTGATAACGTTTTGTAGTGGATGGGAAAGATAAAGAGACACAAGAAAGAAAAAGATTCCATTACTTAGAGTTAGTATGTGTTATATCTTTTATATACAATAGGAATAAGACCCTCTCTTCTTATTATTTTTTGTATTTTACCAAGCCAAGGTTTTATTCGGTGGCTGGTGAGACATACAGTTGGAACTCCATATGTAAATGTTTTTGCGACCAACAAAAATATATCAACCGTTACAATCCAACATTTATATCAAAGTTCTACTGCTTGTTTCGATCACTCATCTCTGTATTCAATCCCACTGCCATGACTACTGCTCAGCTTTTGATGAGCTTAGAGAGAGGGAGATGAGATTTAATATAGAATATGAATGAGTGGAGGGTGTAGTAATTTTCAGTCATCATTGACCAGATTTTTCAATCATCAACCATAGTCAAAGTGTTTTGTATCTATTTGGCACCATTTGTGATGCAGAACAGAAATATTAGTTACATTTCACTCAACTCTTAAGAAAACAAAAATTAATTTGAGAATATCGTTCCAAAATGGCTTTTAAAATTAAGAAAATGAACATTTTATAAAGCAAATTGTTTTTGACTTGATTTCAAGGATGATTTATGCTTTTCTTTAGCTTCTAGTACCCAAACACCCACTAAAACTTGGAAAGTTTAACGAGGTTGAGAGGAAATACGAAAATTTGAAAAACTTGATTTTGAACGGAGTGAAATTGCAGGAAAATCGATTTTTAATTGACAATGTTGGGGGAGACTTGTAAAATTCGATCCGCTATGTACAATACGAAAACCACACAAACAATGAAACACAATGCGGAAATAATACAACTATGACGATATAAGAAGCAATCACACAACACCGGTAATTACGTGGAAAAACCCCTCCAAGGTGAAGGGTAAAAAACCACGGGCAAATCTTCCACTATAATCAAACAATGGGTTACACACAATTCTCCCAATTTGGGGATAACAACAACTTCAAGGTGCATATAGCACTTGGATAACAATTTGCCTAAATTACACTCACCCCTAAGGATGTATCAACAATTCATTCACCAATAAGATGAGATTCACTATCAATTTGAGAATAGCTAGAGTAAGAGATACTTACTATTAGGATTTGAACAAACCTAGATTTTCCCCCTTTTGAAGAGATGTGGAAATTGATCAATCAATCTTCATCACACTAGCCAAACGGACCCTTAACAAAGAACCCTTCTTCTTCCTCTTCAAGATCAACTCAAATCTCACCAAGAAATGTCAATGCCGGCTTCACTATTTCCTTTCTTACTCTCACTGCCTCTCTTACTCTTTTTCACGACAAGAAAAAGGATTGGCTTTTCCTGGATGTTTCGAAAAGAAACATTTAACCTAACTAGGCCACTGCTAGTTAGCTCCCTTAAATGGTTAAGGGGATACACCTGTTGTTGGACCATAAGTTGTGAACCGACCCAACAATCTCCCCTCACGACTTATGGTGAGGTACCCGTCACCACCAAACCTGCCATGCTGTAGAAATGCACATGCTTGTACTTTGGTAGCGGCTTTGTTTTCGTATCAGAACCATTTTCAGTCTTGATTCTTTACACCCACTTGTTCTTCAGAATCTTCTGGTTCTTTGGCTTGTCAACCAACTCAAAAGCGTCATTCTCATCTAAAGAGCTCACCTCTTCTTTAATGGCTTTCAGGAACACTAAGAGCTTCTTAATAAGACTATGGTTCACCTGCATCTATGAGCATCAGATACTCATGTGGTGTATACTTCGTTGAAGGTAATCTGGTCCTGCTGAATCTTCTCAACTCAGCTTCTGGTTGTTGTTGTTGCACTTCTTGCTCAACATCACCCACTGGAACATCTTCATGAGATTTATCTTCATGATTGTTTTCTTGTTCTTCATGACCATTACCATCAACATCATCATCACGTTGTTCAAGAGAAGGAACAACTGGATTTGGATCCAAGAACATGTCTTCTTGAAGCTTTGGCTTTTCGATCTTCTCAAAGTCTTCAATAGTTGTTCTTCAAGGAATACTGCATCCCTGCTTCTGATAACCTTCTTGTCAACTGGATCCCAAAATCTGTAACCAAACTTCTATGTTCCATAGCCTAGGAACACACACTGCTTCGCATTGTCATCAAGCTTTGACCTCTGATCTTTTGGGATATGAAAAAATGCCCTGCAACCAAACACTGTCAAGTGATCATAAGTAGGCTCTTTGTCTCTCCAAACCTTCTCTGCTATTTCTCCATCTAGCGGTCTTGAAGGTGATCGATTGATCAAGTACACAACAGTATTCATTGCTTCGCCCCAAAAATGCTTCTGCAACTTAGAATGAGATTACATGCACCTAATTCTCTCAAGAATAGTGTGGTTCATCCGCTCTGCAACACCATTGTGTTGTGGAGTCTTCGGTATTGATTGCTCATGACGTATACCCATGCTCTTGCAATACTCTTCAAGTGGCCCAATGTACTCTCCCCCGTTGTCAGAACGAAGGCACTTCAAGGTTTCACCTGTTTCTCTTTCCACCATGATGTGAAACATCTTGAACACAGGAACAACATCATCTTTGGTCTTGATTGCAAATGACCAAACCTTCCTTGAAGCATCATCTATGAAAGTAACGAAGTAAAAGGCACCACCAAGTGTTTTGACCCTTAAAGGTCCACATACGTGAGAATGAACAAGATCAATAATACTTGGGTAAAGCTTTATGAAAAGAAACTCTAGTTTGTTTACCAACTAAACAATGAGTGCACTTACCCAATTGAGTACCTTTGGCAATACTTGTCTTTTAGTGAGGATTTGAATTCCCTTCTCACTAAGATGACCAAGTCTTCTATGCCACAGCTTGGAGGTTGAATCTTTGTCAGCAACATTCAACTCACCTTTCAACACCTTCACTTGTGTCTTATACAATGTGCCACATTTCTTGCCTCTTTCAATAACCATGGAGCCCTTGGTTAGCTTCCATTTTACATCACCTAAGTGATTGTTGTACCCTTCATTATCTAACACTCCTGGTGATATTAGATTCGAACGAAGATCCGATACATGTCGCACATTTCTGAGAACCAATATGCAGCCAACATTGGTCTCGATCTTCACATCGCCCATTCCTACAATCTTCGATACACCACTGTTTCCCATTCTGACTGAACCAAAATCACCAGCCTTGTAGGAGATAAACACGTCTCCTCGAGGAGTAGCATGATAGGATGCACCTGAATCCGCTATCCACTCTGAATCGGAAACTGCATAACTCACACATACATCATTACAATCAGAGAATGAAGTAATATCACTACTTGTTACCAAAAATGTAATATCATTGACTTGTCTGTCATTTACATTCACTTCCCTTGGATCTTGAGTCAGCTTCCTGCATTCATTTGAATAATAACCTCTCATACGACAGTTCTAACATTCAACATCTTTTCTAGACTTTGATATACTTCTTGACTTGCCATGGTCAAGAGCTTTGTCGCAAGAAGATTTCTGATCATATAACTCTTCTAACTTTGTCCACAAATAATATGCTAGCTTCTCACTAGACACACGACGAATAATATAATCATCAACCCATTGTAGAATGAAACTAACAACTTTACGATTAGCAACACTCCACACTTCATCTTCTATCTTCTTAGGATTTACTCCCTTGCTCTCTATTGGACCATAGAGATCTTTACAATATAACCAATCTTCCATCTTCACCTTCCATATCACATAGTTCTCACCGGTCAAGATGACCATTCTACTACTAGTGCTAGCTTCCGTCATTGCACAAGATTAGCTCAACCCAAAAGCTCTGATACCACTTGTTGGTGGAGACTTGAAAAATCCGAGCCACTATGTGCAATACGAAAACCACACAAGCAATGAAACACAATGCGGAAATAATACAACTATGACGATATAAGAAGCAATCACACAACACCGGTAATTACGTGGAAAAACCCCTCCAAGGTGAAGGGTAAAAAACCACGGGAAAATTTTCCACTATAATCAAACAATGGGTTACACACAATTCTCCCAATTTGGGGATAACAACAACTTCAAGGTGCATATAGCACTTGGATAACAATTTGCCTAAATTACACTCACCCCTAAGGATGGATCAACAATTCATTCACCAATAAGATGAGATTCACTATCAATTTGAGAATAGCTAGAGTAAGAGATACTTACTATTAGGATTTGAACAAACCCTAGATTTTCCCCCTTTTGAAGAGATGTGGAAATTGATCAATCAATCTTCGCCACACTAGCCAAACGGACCCTTAACAAAGAACCCTTCTTCTTCCTCTTCAAGATCAACTCAAATCTCACCAAGAAATGTCAATGGCGGCTTCACTATTTCCCTCTTACTCTCACTGCCTCTCTTACTCTTTTTCACGACAAGAAAAAGGATTGGCTTTTCCTGGATGTTTCGAAAAGAAACATTTAGGGTTTGTTTGGCAGCTTGGGTACGAAATACATTGTCCGGGTTAGAGAATTCCTTGGTTTATCCAAAACTATTATGACAATGGTTATTTTAAATGATGTTTGTTTTCCATTGTGGTTTAGTGTAGTATGTTGTTTGTCAAAAAACTTGTATACAAGCTAAATTAATTAATTGAAAAAGAAATAAAAAACTATACCATATAATTATCTAGTTTTGAGCATACAAAATGTTTAAATAAAAAAAATAGTTATAAAAGTAACCGTCTAACCCAGGAAAGGATTAAGGTATTCCAGGTTTTACATGGAATTCAAAACCCTACCTTTTTAGCCTCTTAAAATTTAGGTAGGATACACTATCCTTATCTTGACATGGAATAAGCACGCACACAAACACAATATACAGTTATCTAAGGGATAACTCAACCTAGGTTAGGATATCAAGGCTACCAAACACGACCTTAACCTAACTAGGCCACTGCTAGTTAGCTCCCTTAAATGGTTAAGGGGATACACCTGTTGTTGGACCATAAGTTGTGAACCGGCCCAACAGACAACAATCTAGAAATACGTTCTTGATTAATTAACAGAAATAACGAAAGAAGGATGTCTAGGAGGCACAAGCCCCAAACATAACATGCTCCATTTTATTACATGAAAAACACATAAAGGGTGGCCGTTAATCCCATTAAAGCTTTTTACTGTTTAGCCTTGTTGTCAAGTACATATTTGACAATCGACTTTGCCATGCCCCACATAGAATCAACAGTGATAAGACGAGCATTTGCTTCGAAATTCTTGTCATCAAGATCAATCTGGACAGTTGACCTAAAGATGCAAGAATTTTTGTCCTTTGGTAAAATTTCATACGTGACTTTGTACAAAGAAAATCCAAGATCAAGATATCCATTTTGAATCTGTTGAAGCTGTTTCACCCTTCTTCGATTATCGATTGTTACAAATTTTTCTCTCCATTCATGTGGCCCTGGTATTCCTGCTTCAATCCCACAGACATCAAGATTTGTCAAGCCAATATATTTTGAAGGAGGGAAAGAGAAGTAGAAGTACTAATTAATTAAAGCAGATATAGCGTACCTTGAGCCATGACGATATGTAAGATAGTTCCCTGACCTCCATCACCTTCGACATAATCGATTTTCTCGAAAACACCGGGTTGGAGTGTGATGATGAGCTTAGGAAGATCCTTTGAACCGTAAACAGCCCAAATCTCATCGACTTTGCCATGCCCCACATGGAGTGTGATGCTCCTACGACATCCATCTCGTTAGTTACGTGGCCGCGCATTTTCCCCAAAGTATATATGATTGTAGGTAATTTATCACTGTTTAGCAAATATGTTAAGGATTTTTCCGATCTTGCTGATTTGGAGTGTGAATGTTTTAGGCTGCAATTGTGCTTCTTTTATAGTTGTTCAACACCTTTAAAAGCTTTTCCTAGTAACTTCGATGTTGATACTGGGAAGACCTGTCAATTGTCATTCTTGCCACTATTGACCTACTATTTGTCCTTAACCGTGTATAGAGAGATGATAAGATTCCAAATGTGAATATGGTTTAGGTCCAAATAGTGTTAAGTAATTCAGATAGGCGGTAAAGTCTTAATTTTGGGTGACAATTCATTTTTCTTGTATTTTACGAAACTTCTATTTCGTGGCTGCTGGTGACATATTTTAAATTGCAAGTGGCAATGGGGAGTTGTTGAGTTTGTCTATCAGATGATTAAGGTGAGATTTACAGCACGTTATAAGATACATGTAACATAATTAAGTTCTTTAATCTCAGAAAAACCTTCCACCTTTTCGACTTGATTAAATCGAAAACAACTTGGCAAGGTATATCTAAACACCTTCGCTTGCCTGTAGATCAACCACGCTGGAGTCTTTACGCACAACACTAACGTACAGATTGTAGATCTATATGTTACCGTTATACAAGGTCATTATGGCTCCGATACCCTTTCCAAAGTCCAGCTGCACAAAAATTTATTTTATATACTTGTCCCGAAAATCAACCAATTTTATACTATTATCTATCAAAAACAAAACAGAAAATAAAAAATAAAAAAATCCGTTGCTTTCAAACATCTGCAGCTAAACTTCCTGGTTATTCTAATGGAGTAGTTCATAATTCATAAACATTCAACGAACAATTTAATCATTCAAAACTACTCTCATTTTCACCAACAGACACAGAGAGATAGAGAGGGGGGGAGAACTGAAAGCATGTTCTCTCTTTGGTACTCTCTTCTGCTTCTTCTTTTGGCTTACTACACTGGATCTAATCTGTCGAATTCATCCGCAGAACTATTAGTTTCCTACAGATCGAGATCTTTCCAGGACAAGAATATATTCATTTTAGCTGGACAGAGTAACATGGCAGGTCGAGGAGGTGTTGTTAATGATGTTTGGGATGGAATAATTCCATCTGAATGTAAACCAAACCCGTCGATTATCAGATTCAATTCACATCATAGATGGGTTGAAGCACAAGAACCATTGCACATAGATATCGATTTCAATAAGACTTGTGGTGTTGGTCCTGGTATGGTATTTGCAAATACACTTCTACAGATGATGGATTCCAGAACAACTATTGGTTTGGTTCCCTGTGCTATTGGTGGAACACGGATTAGCGAATGGGATCGTGGAACTCGACTCTATAATATGTTGATAACACGATCTCTATTATCGCTGATGGAAGGTGGAAGGATATTGGGTGTTCTTTGGTACCAAGGGGAGAGCGATACAGTTAGTCCAACAGATGCTGAATCTTATGGAGATAACTTGAAGAAATTTATATCGGATTTTCGCGCAGATCTTCATCTTCCCTTGCTCCCTTTCATTCAGGTATATATTGCAATTCAGGCTAATATGAGCTAACTCGGAAACCATAGTTTGATCGGAGTTCGTCTTATTTCAGGTTGCTTTGGCATCAACAGAAGGGCCGTATAAAGGAATTGTAAGGAAAGCTCAGCTCGAGATGGATTTACCGAATGTCTGGACGGTTGATGCGGATGGACTCCCTTTGGGACCAGACGGTATACACCTCTCAACTAGAGCTCAAGTCCGTCTTGGACGGATGTTCGCGGAGGGGTATTTCACGAGGAATGCTCATCGAAAGCCTCGCATTTTCGCGTTATTAAAACAATTTTGTGGAGACAAAAAATAAATTACGCAGACAGACAGTCAAACTATTTTGGTAGGAATATGGAATAAATTATTTGAAACTACAGTGGGGTTAAACATACCGTGATTTTTAACCGAAAAGTCTCCGACAAATAATCCAGCGGTCCTCATCACCGTGTTTAGTATTGGGATGGTAGCGTGAAAAATTTGGGTCCATGCTTTACTCTGGCGATTATTTTTGGGAAAAACTGAAATAAACCTAGAGTTATTCGGATGGGAAGGCAGGCACGATGCCGGCAGTGCCATTTGATAATGAAATTTTACAAGGCTTTCCGTTTTGAGCTTCACATGCATATACGAATTGGATTTTTGTTTGCTCTTGTTTTTGATCTAGCAGCATCACCATGTGAAACGTGAACACCATTTAATCAATCAAATAGATTTGGACAAACATTTCATTTTATAATTATTTTTCCAAGTATTATTATAACTTGGTTGCTTGTAGGTTGTTCGATTATAATTGTTCCAAGAACACACAAGCAAAATGCAATTAGATGATTATTAGGGATACGGGCCTGAAGCCAATTCGCATTAGCAACAACAATAGAAATACATTCTTGAGTATTTAACAATTAACAGGACCAAAAAAAAAGAAAGACGTTTGGAAGGGGGCACATCCCCCGAACATAACATACTCCATTTTATTACATGAAAAACAGTAAAACATCAAAAGGGTGACCATAAATCCCATGAAAGTTTTTTACTGCTGCTTAGCTTTGTTGTCAAGTACATATTGGACAATTGATTTTGCCATACCCCACATAGCATCAACGGTGATAAGACGAGCATTTGCTTCGAAATTCTTGTCATCAAGATCAATCTGGACAGTTGACTTAATGATGCAAGAATTCTTGTCTTTTGGTAGGATTTCATAGGTGACTTTGTACAAAGAAAACCCCATATCAAGATATCCTCCTTGAATCTGTTGAAGCTGCTTCACCCTTCTACAGTGATCAACTGTTACAAACTTTTCTCTCCATTCACGGGGCTCTGGTATTCCTATATCAAACCACAACATCAAAAAGAAATTGTCAATCAGACGGCGAATCGATGCACCTACATGAATTTTGGGTGATGATATTCATGGCAGTGACCAGAATTCAAAATTTGAAGGAAAAAAAATATATAAATATATATATAAACTCAGGAATATGTATTTTGTAGGAGGGAAAGAGATTGTCGAAGTACTAATTTCAGGCATACCTTGAGCCATGACTATATGTAAGATAGTACCCTGTCCACCGTCACCTTCGATGTAATCAATTTTCTCAAAAACACCTGGTGCAAGGGTGATGATGAGCTTAGGAAGATCTTTGGAACCGTAGACAGCCCAAATCTCATCGGCCGATGCTCCTACGACATCCATCTCGTTCGTTACGTGCCCGCGCATATTGTCTGAAGTAGTTGCGATTGTGATTTATGATTGATTAGTAAGTTTGGAAGGTTTTCTCAGATCTTGCTGATTTTGATTGTGAATGTTGTAGGCTGCGGTTGTGGTTCATTTATAGTTTTCAACGTCTTGAAAGCTTTGCCTAGAAACTCATTCAAGAGTTCGTATTTTCAATAATTAATACAAGGAATACATGTTAATTGCCATTCTTGCTAAACATTATTGACCAACTAAAGGTCCTCAATGGTTATCCGAATATAAATGATGGTACACGGATAAAAGATTCCAAATGAGAGCATAAATATAAGGTTTAACTAGTTGAGATTGGCAAGAAAATGTTAATGTAGGTGTGCCTATTCACAGTTTCTTGTATTTTATCAAAGGGAAGCTGTTTCGTGGCAAGTGGTGACATATTTTATGTTGATGGCTAGTTCGTGGTGGGTAGCTGTTGAGTATTGTCGGCTACATGTACTAACTGGTCTATCAAAGTCAAATGTTCACTGTTCAATGAAAGTGGATTGAACATGTTGCGTCATGGTTGGTTGGAGTTTTAAAACCAATACTTTCTTTCATTTAATACAGGATGAAAATATACTCCCTTGGTTCGAGTCCTAACGCTTGTACTTTAGGCCGGTACTACCGGATAAAAAAGAATAAAGGGTGTTTAAATTGTGTTAAATTTTGCAGTAGATAATAGGAAAGATAAACATGCACATATAGAAAGATATTAGTTTATTAGTTTTTGTGTGTTACATAGATAGTCCTTTATATACAATAGGAATAGAACCCTAACTACTATATTGGGTTGTCCATTCGCGGGCTAAAGCCCTACAACACTCCTCCTTGTGCGGTCCAATAGAACTTCATATGCAGTACTTCACATACAATGTTTCGGATGTAGGTCTTCAAATGTAGTTCTTTCCTTGATGATTATCGTGTCTAAGACAATTGCTCCATTAAAACTTTGACAAGGAAAAACTCAGTGGGACAAAACCTTGGTACAACTCTTCAACGTTCAACATACTTAATGTTTTTAGTATTGTCTCGCTAAAAACCTTGTCGAGTAACAAAATCCTTTGGGAAAAACTATTCTCGATCGAAGGGAAAAAGAGTACAACACAACTTCAATTTCGAAGTAAAAACATGTCGACATCATATTCTTGGATCCTCCCCCTGATTACTTTCAGAGTTATTCCAGACAGTTCCTTTAGTCATTTTTTTTTCGAAACTGAATATTGGTAATGACTTAGAAAATAATCTACCATATCTCCCTTTGATTACTTTCTTTGGAGAAGAGGTTGTTGTTCCTTCATAATCAACAACTTTTGGATTGCACTTTCATTAGCATTCCTTTTAACGTCTTTGTAGGGATAAAACAAATTTATGTCAATGGTTACCTTTAAGTACATGGTTACATTCACTATACCATTCCAATGACGTTGCGTTGGCGCTGAGCTATATCTAGCTAACAAGTTCACTGTGGATGTTACATTTGGTCGAGTACATCATGTTAAGTACAATAATGCGTCTATTATACTTAGATAAGGAAAGTTCATCTCACGACCCAACTTCGTCATCTTCCTTTAGACGAATTGGTCATTTAAGTACATTTGAAACTCGGCTAATCATGGGAGTGCTAGCAGGATGCATGTCCTTGTTAAATTTCCTGACAATGGACATACGCAAACTGGTGGAATAATATACCACAAGCTCGGTCTTCTAGTTTAGAACATAGATAAGATCGATATTTCCTAGGATATTCATCTCAAGTTCAGATTTAAAATAGCTTGTAAGATCTCTTATTCCATTAAGAGTACTCATCATGTTCATGCCGTCAACATAGATAGTTATAATTCTGAATCAGGAACTTATTTAATACGCATGGCACGAAACCTTACTTGTTTATCCCTTCCAAATCAAATAGTCACTTAGACGGGTATACCACATACGCCTGATTGTTTAAATCAATAAGTGAGTGTTCCAGTGTAACAACAAACACGCTCCGTGGTTTAGAGTCATTCGGCTTGGGAAGCAAAAGGACATCATGCACTTTTGCAAATATCTTCTATCTCTTGATTAATTCAGAGATACGTAACAATCACACACATATGCTGCATTTCAAGTCCTTTTGAAATTACCAAGCTAACTAAGTAGCAGAACGCCATAACGTTCATTACAAGAAAACAATTGCAGGGCTTTCTGAGAAACCTCGCGCCACAAGGCGAGTCTTGATAATTTGATACTTCATTCTTCCCAATGTGCTCTATGACAAATAATCATGTATGTCCCATAGGCTTTACACTTGGTTGGTTAGCACAACCACACCAAATACCTGTATATTTTCCAAAGATCTAAGTTCTACCTAGATTGCGTAGGCCAAATATGCTATTTACTTGAAATTAATCAAAATAAAGCGTGGTTCGATCTCATTGTGCTCTACTTCTGGAGCAACTATTTATAGATTATATCATTATTGCGCACGCATGATCCTTCCATTGACTCATGTGCATACTCATAATCCGTTAGGATTTTGTTCTCTAGAATCATTTAAAACTTCGGAGCGTCCTCCATTATTGATTCATGGACATAGTCAGAGACAACCAAATGAGATGATTTCATTAATGATACAAATTAGGTTGTGCCGTACTCATCTACTTCCTTTCTAGGTGAGCATAGATCGAACCTGGTGGTCTCTCCATCTTCCTTTATGGAGCCACGGCCTTAACTAAACTTCCACCAATTGTAGTTTCAACACCTTAGTCTATGGTGTACCCCATACTGAGGATTTCTAATCTTGCAGGAATATTTGCAGCTGGTATGTGTGATCTTGTCACTTTAGCGACATCAGTGTACATTCTGAAAATTGATTATTCTTTCTCACTTCACATTTACATTTGCGGAGTACAATAATCAATGAGACACAATGGGAACACACCACGACAATTCATGTCGTTCCCTTAGAAAATAATTTTTCTTATCTCCCCCTAACGACGGGAAGATTGTCTCATTAAAGTGATAACCTGCAATCTAGCAGTAAGAGATCTCCTGCCAAAGGTTTTAAAATGCGGATGATTGTTGAGAGTAAATATCCAACAAAATTACTTAATCATTTTCGTGACCCATCATAGTACGATGTGGACTCGTAATGGCACATATTTAGTGCAACCAAAGATGCGTAAGAACACAAATGTCAGGCTTAAATTCAGTTACCAACTGGTACACATAAAAGGTTGACTAATATTAAGTTCTACAAAAATTAAGTAAAGATACGCGTAATATTGCATATCCCCAAAGCAATAAAAGGTAGGTTGGTACACATAACCTTTCTTTAGACACCATCTGTAACCTTTGATGGTAGCCTCTGCGAGACCATTGGGTATAAGATGCTCTATATTGATCCTATTAAACATGCAATATTCATCAAGTCCTTTTGATGTAAATTCTCTAGCATTAACAAGGGTGGTTAGCCTTTGCACTTTGCATTGTGTAATATGTGCTAGGAGTTTTCAAACACTAATTTCTTGGGAACTATAACTAGTCCAAAATGTCAAAACATTCACCAGATCCATCAGTCACTTTACTGGTCCGCATTCTGCATGAATATTTTTCTAAATTTCACCTTGTTTTCTTTGTAATATGGAAATTTTACCATTTGCATATTAGGATGGTCTCGATCCTTTTTTACTGAAGACTTTGTAAAAATGAGTGATATGCTTTCTTACCTAAAAGCATAATGGGAAGGGGGGTTGTGCATCTAGTAATTTAGAAAACACTTATTGAGAGATATGCCGTCACTTTACATTTTGTCAATCTTTTCCCCATTTTTGTTCACTCCAATAAAGTGATATTTGTATGAGTTCTTTCAAAACAATAATCATGTCACAACCAATGTGTCTTTATGGTTATGCCCAAAGCATATATGAGTCAGTTTCCAACATTTCATCGTCAAAGTCAATATGGATTCAATAATCCAAATATTATAGTGAATTATATTGTACTAGATTGACTCATTAGTTTCTCTAAAATATATTTCCTTCAAAATATATTAGAGATTATAAAAGAAGCAATCAATTACATTCTCATCATTTTGATGTTCCACATGATATCCATTTGCACGGGTTATTTGGAAATTTAAAAAGGTGTGATTATCTCTTGGTACATTTAGAGATTTTGCGACGTATTTGTTCTATCTTGAAAAAATAAATGAGCAGTGTTGCGCTCGATAAGATAGGGAATTGGCCAGGCAAAGTTCTTGTTGCCATTAAAGTTGACATGAAAATTGGTTGTTACCATGATACACATACACATTACATTGTATATACCAACACCTATGACTAGATGCATTTCCAAATATTTTATTATAACGGGAGCTAGAATTACATCTTATCTGATCCCATGTTCAATTGATACCTATACTTTGGTGTCATTACTGCTGGGAAAAATATATATTTTTATCTCATGATATATATGTGCCTTTTTACATGCTTCATATGAGTCGGTACGTCTAACCCTCATTACTTTGGGGTTCTTTCCATTTTCAATTTTGCTACATTTATCTTAATTTGAGAAATTTCTTTATCTCAATAGGTCAAGAGAATCTCACTACACATGTCAACCACTTATTTTAGGTCGTGTAGAAAAGGTAGTTCTCTTATTGTCATACTTTTATATGTACAATTTCGTTAATATCATTGATGAAGTAGGGAAACGGAAATTTTCTGACTCATATAAACTTTGTGAGTTCTTCCACAAATTGGAATATATGTGTTTTATTTGAAATGTATCTTTTAAAAAATATTGACTCTTAATAGTCGAGCCAGTGGATTGCATCCCACATATCATTTCAAATTTGGGGAAATATCAAATATGCAATAATGGTGTTCAAGTACTTCTAAATCCCAAATGAATACATTGGAATAGAGTTGGTACAACGAATTTAATAAAAGACATCATTCAACTACAGACAATATCATATTCAATAGAACAAAATAACATCAATACCAAAATTCTTAATGATGAAGAACAACAACTAAAATTTCAATTGACCGACAATATATGGACTTATCTTAAGGGAGAAAAAAGAACTAGGCATGTTCTAAAAAAAATATTAATAAGCCCAACAAAAAGTCAAATGTGAACACACAGATTAGTCACATACCTCAATTATCGGTTCCCACGGCATATACATAAAACCGGAATGGACATAGTCGTGCACTGCCTAAAAAGAAAATGGAACAGGACATGACAGGTCAGAGTTAAAACGGACTGATTTGAGTTGGACCGGACCGGAACAGGATAGGATCGGAACAGCTGCAGCCCGGGATGGGATTTCCTCATCCTTTTTCTTTTCCTTCTCAGACTACGAAGAAAACCCAGATCGCCTCACCCTGAAAACCAATTCCGTTATTTTCCATGTAATTAGATTAATCAAAATTCACGGACCCCTAACCTCAATCCAACGGTTCCCATGACTAAAAACTAAATATTATCTTTAACGTAGTTTCCTTTCTCCTCGATCTCCTTTCTTTCTAGAAAGCAACAGACACGGGATTCCCTTGAACGACTTCCCATTGGATTTCCAATCCACAGTGAACAAATTTACTCCTTCCCCAATTACGAACACAATCTACATCTACGGACTGTTTATGGATTGACCTAAACTTCCATTTATCGCATGATTAATCAAAAATATCCCATAAGTTTCTCGAAAAGTTTCCTATTGAAATCAAGGTAAAATAATATTGAGGTACAGATCCAATCCCCGAGATACTTGAAAAATGGTAGCGAAGGGAAAAAATGTATGTATTTGATGGCAACCCAAAAAAAAAAAATCAAAACCCATTACCGCAGGGTTAGAGCTCGTGCTGATAACGTTTTGCAGTAGATAATAGGGAAAGATAAACAGGCACGGAGAAATATATTAGTTCATTAGCTTTTGTGTGTTACATAGAACCCTAACTACAATATTGGGCTGCACATCGTGGGATAAAGCCCTACAACATTAAATTATTAAATCACTCGTAAACTTAATAATTCTAATCGTCTAAAATAAATACAAAAACCCAAACCATCTTGTAAAAGGAGAAGGAGGCAGAAAATAGGGAGAAGAAAAGAGAGAGATTTCTTATTCATGTGTATTAGACAAACAATAAAGCCTCTATTTATACGGCTAGACACAAGGGCATCCCAATAATAAACGAGATTCATCATATATATTCTTAACATAATTACACGTTTATAACACTCCTCCTGATGACATTGTGTCTAAGCTAATTGCCTCGTTAAAACCTTGTCAGGAAACCACAAAGGGACAAAACCCGATCGAAGGGAAAAGAGTACAATTGTGAGTAAACTTAGAACCGAGCTGGACATGCATATGTTTCCTCATTAAAACCTTGACAAGGAAAAACCTAGTGGGACAAAACCTTGACGAAGGAAAAAGAGTACAACGTGATAGTCCAGTAAAATACCTTTCACTATGATGCTCCCCCTGATAAGTACTTCAGTTAAATCTTGGCTTGCAAATCTTTAAGTCGAGACTTCCCAATTTCGATGAAAGAATATCTTGAATGCTGGAGATAACAATGCTTTCGTGAAGAAAATTGCTAGTTGATGAAGTCCTGTTTTGTGTTAGTCTTCTAAAAGTAGAGTTTTCGAGTCTTCATGGTTTATTCAAACACATTGAGGACTTGCTTCTTGGATTGCTAGCTTCTCGGAGATGATTTGCAAAAGTAGTTGATGTAGTTTCTTCAACAAAGTGCCAAGATCTGAATACCTTATCATACGTGAACAAAAAATGGATTTGTTAGAAGGAAATCTGAATTCTTAGGAGATGATTAAGTTGATTTGGCTTAATCAAATGTGGGAATCCACTAAACAACCAAAATTTATACAACTCCCCCTTGGATGACCATCATGTTGAATTATATTGTCTCACAAAAACCTTGCCAGTAAAAACCAATGGGAAAAAAATATGGACAAAGGGAAAAGAGCATAAATATCAACATTAAAAGAAGTTTAAATGTCAGAGATGTTTCCTCGTTAAAAACCTTGTCAGGAAAACCACATTGGAAAAACCTGAAACGAAGGGAAAAGAGTACAACTTTTGAAGATTTATGAATGCTAACGCAAGTATATGAGTATTATAAAAAATAAGCATCATAACTCTAGTCTATATCAGATAGACAAGTTTTATGCAAGCATAAAATTTAAACTGCAGATAAGAAAAATAATTTTATGCTGCTAAAGCATGGATTTTTGTGTTTTTAAGGACTCCTCAAGAGACCTATAACGTTGAATTCATCAACTAATTAATCCGGATTTTTGGCTTGTACCAAATTTCTAAAAACACATAAAGGATTGTTAAACCTGACATTGTCGAGTTAAGTGGATGCGTTAATGTAATTTGAATCCTCTAAGGATTACAAATTCGAAAATGTTCTCCAACCATAAACGAGTCCTTCAAGGACTACCATGCCAATTATATAAGGAGAGCAATTATTGAACCAATCCTAGGGTCTAATAAAAATAAAACCCTCAAATCGTTTTTATAACGAATACATTTCTCGTATAATGACGCAATATGACTACACCAACATGTAATTAATAGGTTTGGCAATTTTAAGGCGTTAAATTTTGGATCCAAAATTGCGTCAATCAAGAAATTTTGGATTATATGCCAACCAATCACATATGTCGATATTCCTCTGTAGAGGGGTTCAAAACCACCATCATTTATTTTAGTAGCTACTTTAAATGAATATTCGACAATCATTTTTGTTTACCACGATCCCACACAATTATCAAGTATATGCATATTTTGAAAAAATCAAAATTTACTGGTACCAGTTCCCGCGGGCATTATTACCTCCTCCTCTTCAAATGAGGAGATATTAATTTGAGAATGTGAATCATATTATGATAGACTCTATCGGAGCATTATCTGTATATGTAGCAAAACGCTACATTTTTGCTAGAAGTGATTGGATTTGCCTTTTCAAACGGCATTAGCTTATGGAAAAGCTCATTGGGAAAATTTCACGCCTATTATTTAATGGCAGCCATTTTTGGATTTGATCCGATGAGAGAGAAATCGGTATAACATTTAAGTTAACAAACACCGACTTCTAGTGTTGTATAGTCTCCCCCTGATTATGGCGGAAATATTTTCATCTCATATACGAAAACAAGTTCACGGAGTATTATCCGATTAAATCGAGGACATATACTCGTAATAACATCTGGATTTTAACAATACCAGTTGGACCGTAGATAATAACTTTAAAAGTCATAAAAAATGTCCAAATAAATAAATAAAATTATAGTCTACTTGACGTACAAATTTAAAATCAACCATGGATTCGTTGGTTAGACCAAGAAATACATAATTTAATTCATTCACCTAAGAATTAAATTATAGACACTTTATTTTAATTAAAGAAATTAATATCAAGATCAATATAGTCACTACAAGGACTAATTAATGATTTAGGCTAACAAGCCGGGTGCACACCCATTGTTCTTTTATGTCCTATTGTATTTCAACATCAAGTTGAACGGTCTTAATTTAGGAGATTAGTATTAAGAAGAAGAAAAATTTGCTCAATATCCGTTAGGAATACAACAATTGGTGTTCGCAATTGTGAATAATATGCTAACGACATCTCATCCGTCTAGAATTTATAGAGAAACCAATTTCAATTGACATATATGATTCTTTTGTAAAAAATAATAAAAATAAATTAAAATATCATTGTCGTTATTGATTTTGGTTGAAAATGGCAAAAAAAAAATTAAGAATATGCCAATTTATTTTCTCACATCTTATAAAAAATGATGGAGAAAAATCAACACCGATTGGTTTATACAGTACACCAAAATTGCATCGAAAAAATAAAAATAAAAATATAACATGCCGCACTAGTCACCACATATAGAAAATCCATTATGTGTTGAAGATGGTTTCTTGTAGATACATAGAAACCAATTATAATTAAATCACATGATCTTCATCGAATGGACGAAAATACCAAAGTTAATTGGTCGTAGGTTTTTCAACCATGCACGTGATTCGTTACCATAAAGGTATTTAAATTGCGGTGACACCAATTTTTTTGGCAATTACAGTTTCAATAAAGGAATAGAAATTGTGTAAACCATCTTTCAATGACTTTTTTGTTTTGTTTTTTTAAGATAATCCTTTTTAATCTAAACGACGCTGAATCGGTAGAGCTTCGTGCGTGATAATGTCTTGTAAAAGGAGAAGGAGACAGAAAATAGGGAGAAGAAAATAGAGAGATTTCGTATTCATGTGTATTAGACAAACATTTAAGCCTCTATTTATAGGGCTAGACACAAGGGCATCCCAATAATAAACGAGATTCATCCTAGATATTCTTAACATAATTACACGTCTATAACAAACCATTTTTATTAATAATTTTTTTATTTAAAAACTAAAACCCAATCCATCAAAATCAAAAACTATAACTTAATCCAAATAACAATTCGATTTTTTTTTTCCACACAGTATTTTTGGCAAAAAATCATTCTTAAGTCCCTGTAATCTGTTCCTTTGAAGAGAGATTAATTATTGATTTAGGTATCAAAAAAGAATGAGGTCATTCTGTTATCGGAAAAAGAAGTTATGAGAAAAACAGTCGAAGAAATGCCCAAATTTACAACTGGTTTAGTGGACATTTATGTAAACCGATTCTAGTCTAGGGAAAAAAATCACAGAAAAACTCTTAAATTTTACAATATGTCGATGTTCGAAGTCTTATAAACCGATTCCTAGAATCGATTTACAAGTGGATGAACGTATACAGATTCTGGGTTGATTTTTTTTTTAAAAATCAAAATTTCTACATGTTTTAATGATGATTTAAGATTAATTTATTTGTAGGTTAACATGATTAAACATCAATTAATCACCCGAATTCACACTAATTAATCAAGGATAAATTAGTCATTAAGTAAAATATATTTGGATAAAGAATTTTCCATTTTACTTCTAAAGTACTGTTTTTGTCTCATAGTGGCAAGCCTCAAATAAAATGTCTAGGCCTCAAACTAGGGAGGATAATATAATTTTCCCAATCTTGTTAGATAAAGTAGAATATTCTCCGCTGATGTAATCAATTTCGGTCGAGAAGATCGAACTTTCCCTGAATTTCACTATTTCGACGATGGCCAAAAGATTCTGTCAATCTTAGGGAGAAACCCAGGGGAGAAACTCATCAAGACGAGTCAGGCCAATGTGGAAATCTTATTATATTAATAAAATCAAACTAGTTCTAAAATATTTTATTTTTCCTTTTGAGTGTGGAATTAAAAATCATATTCCCAATGTTGAATTTCAAGTTTGTCTAAAATCCCTAATATCTTCTTCAATTGTTTGATTAAGTGGTATAAATTTTGAAAAGAAAGGTTGTCGGGATTTCACCGAGATTTTTTTGTTGCATAAAAACTTAACAAAATACTCTTTTCATTTGGTAAATCACAAACATCAAAATAATCATAAGAGCATCTCTGATGGTGTATAGATATGTATCTATGTGGAGACCTAAAAAGAAAGCTATTCAATAAGGCATGATACAAATAGATAATACAAATAAATTTTTGTTTTGATAACCATATCCATTGGTAGTTGTTTTCATGTTTATTTTGATACACTTGTCACTTATTTGTAGAATAATTAATTTAGAAAATTTAACAAGAAAATGAAAACAAAAACAAAAAACTCGTACTCTTTATAAACTCAAACCTTGTGTCAAATTAACTTTTATTTAGCCAACAACCACCAGGAAGATTTTCTGCCGTTCATAGTCTCTAAAATCTTAGATGACATAGTATTTTTAGAAACCATACTCTATTAGAGATTCCCTACTTATCCATTCTTACCTCCATGATATACTTCCACTAAATCTCTTATTTGTGGGGAGCAGAGTGTGTGTCTGAAAATGAATATCTTCATCTACTCAAGGACATTGTTCAGTACGGACCAAAGTGAAAAAGAGGGGTACAACAACCACACCCAACAATTCGATTAGAAATCTGTATGGACAAACTCCAATATACTTTCTAGAGAATCAACTAGACAATCAGACTCAATCTAGATAAAAGTATATCAAAGAGTTTATATCTCAATCTCTCGATTTGATATATACTCAAGCAAATAGAAATCGGCGAGTCTTTATCAAATATTAGAGAGATAACTTGGATGGTACTAAAGACCAATATCCAAGTGTCAATCAATTTAAATCAACAACTAAAAGTTCAGATATTCTAATTGATTGAACAACGCACAACCTGTGATATTTCAATTATATAAAAAAATATAATGCGGAAAAGAAATAACACAGACACCATAATTTTGTTAACGAGGAAACCGAAAATGCAGAAAAACCCCGAGACCTAGTCTAGATTGAACACACACTATATTAAGCCACTACAGACACTAGCCTACTCCAAATTAACTTCGGTCTAGACTGTATAGTTGAACCCCAATCAATCTCACACTGATCCAAGGTACAGTAATGCTCCTACTCCTCTGATCCCAGCAGGATGCTACGTACTTGATTCTGTTAGCTGATCTCACCCACAACTAAGAGTTGCTACGATCCAAAGTCGAAGACTTTAATAAACAAATCTGTATCACACAAAAAAGTCTACGGTAATAGATAAATCAGTCTCCCACGAATATACCTACGAGTTTTGTTCCGTCTTTTGATAAATCAAGGTGAACAAGAACCAATCAATAAACCAATCTTATATTCCCGAAGAACAACCTAGTATTATTGATCACCTCACAATAATCTTAATCGACGCAGCGAAAAAAATATCGTGGAATCACAAACAATGAGACGAAGTGTTTCTGATTACTTTTCTATCTTGCCAATCGGAGATATAAAATCTCAAGCCAATTATTTCAATTGTACTCGTACGATAGAAACATCAAGATCAGATCACAAAAATACAAGAAAAATAGTATCGGTCTGGCTTCACAATCCCAATGAAGTCTTTAAGTCGTTAACCTGGTTTAGAATAAGAAACCAAAGGTTAAAGGAGAATCGACTCTAGCTATGAAACTAGTATCACACATAAGGTGTGGGGATTAGGTTTCCCAGTTGCTAGAGTTCTCCCTTATATAGTTTTCAAATCAGGGTTTGCAATCAATGTTAGCTTGGTAACAAAGCATTCAGTATTCACCGTTAGATGAAAACCTGATTAGATTCAAGCTAATATTTCTCAATCGTTGGATCGAAAACTTAGTTTGTTACACACAAATGAAATGTCCAATTTTGGGTTTACGAACCGTTCCCAAACATTAACATTTGTTGGTTCAACAATAGTTAACCAAATGGTTAGCCATATGATTACTTTCATATCAACCATACTCTTCTTCACCATAACTAGTTCAAATGACTCAAATGAACTAGTTAGAGAGTTGTTCTATTTCTTAGATCATAGTAACTACACAAGACACAATCGAAGCAAAAACGGTTTGATTCACTCGAATCGGTTCATGAACTTTATACCCACGGTTTTCAAAAGCATTCCTTAGTTTAAATAAACATGAGTTCAAGAACAACCGGTTTTAGATATAACCTGCTCAAGTTCGCGGACTGGGTTCGCGGACTTAAGCTCATGGAAGGAGTTCACAAACTCCAGCGGAAATTCTCGGGTCGAGAACTTCCGCCAGTTCGCGGACTTGGCACACGCCACTTCCATTTCTCTTGATCAACAAAGTTCGCAAACTTTGGTTCAAGGAATAAGGACTTATACATATATGTGTTTCCACAATAATGCTTATATCCTACCAATGATTATGTAATCTAAACTCTCATTTCAATCATTGAAACATTCTCAGAGGACGGACATAGCCGTTATTCACAGACCATTTTTCGTCAGAGCAATTTTCAAAGTGATTGAAACATAACATGACTTTCGTCACTAGGTAAAGATGAATTCGGCTAAAGCGAAAGCTTACCAGCACATATTTCGAGAAATAGATAGGCGAGATAAACTCGGCTCGAAATAGAAAATGTGCATAATGAAAGTCTATATATCAAAACGACTTTTGTCTCAAGAGTAGAAGATAAAATAGATAGAATTTTGAGTGACAGATAAGTTCAAGTCTCCACATACCTTTTAGTCGATGAAGATCCACCAGTTCCTTGAGTAGCCCTTCATCTTGTATGATGATTGCCATGGAGTTCTTGAGCTCAACTACACTTTATATCCTAGTCCGAGACCTTTAGCTATGTAGGGTAGAAATCAAGACTTATAGTTTTGATCACTAACATTGACAAACATGCTTGAGATAGAAACGCATGCGAGTTCGACCAAGCAATGCTCTAACACAAAGAGTAAATCAGAAATATTAAGACCTAAAAATAAAAAGAGAAGCATTTTTAGTTGAAGAGAAACAACATATGTAACACCACGTGTTTTTAGCATGGCGCATGCTCAAAGATGTGCCATGACATGAAATGAAGCTTCTTCTCTAGTTCAGTTCCGTAGTAAAAGGAACATTGGGCTAGGCCTATACAGTGCCAAAATGGCTCACTATGTTGGGCATATGGGTCGAGGCCAATATGGAACCAAGAGGGTATAAGTTGTAAGCTATATTGGCCAAAGGACAATCTCGCACCATAATCAGCAATAGACCAGAGAAGGATGGCCTTGGAAATGTACAACCATCATGGTTGGACGTTGGAGTAAACTATGGGCCAAAGCCGAAAGTACAGCCATCATGTCCATTCACTGGACTTGGCTTAAGAAATGTTCAGCCATCATGGTCGGACATGGGAACTGTCTTCTTAGCCAGAACTGAATGTACAACCATTATAGTTGTACATTGCAATTGGCCATGTACAGCCATCACGGCCTGATTTGGTGAATGCCATTTTTCTCCCCTAATATAAGTTGTAAAAATGACTTCAAAACATACAGAGGGAGGGTAGTTGGTTGAAGGTGCATATGCGGACTATGCACCAAGTAATAGCTTCATCAATAGTACAAATTGGGGCTTAGGTGACAGTTAAAAGCTGTCATCAAAATATTTAGATGACAGTTTTGAAAAAATATTTGTACTGTCACCAAAACCCCTGTTACGAAAGGTCTTTAAGAAACTGTTGCGGAATCATGACCATAAGGTAACATCTTTTTCATTAACCTGTCATTGTTAACAACTTAGGGTAACAGTTTCTTGTTGAAAGTGTCATCAGAAAATCATTTTGTTGTGTTAAGGTAACAGTTCTTTACTGAACCCGTTATAGTTGACAACTTACCATAACATTTTCTAATTAAAACTGTCATCATATACCCATTTTTTTCACACCAGCCATCTTACAGTAACATTTTCTTTGAAAAAACTGTCATGAAACGCTATATAGTATGGGTTCTTTAAAGAATCTGTCACATAAGCGGTAGTGCGGTACTATGGTACCAGTTTCATGGACCTGTCTTAACTTACGATAAATTTCTAAAATTTAAACTATCATTTTAATTGCTTCCTTAATTTCCCATCTGGTAGATGGGTCACTCACAAATGATAAGAATAGATGCCAAAAATAGAGAAATATATTAATAAAAATGTTTCTACAGACAAATGTTTCTACAAATGACTTCTACAAAATGCTAATATATACAAGTAATTAACATCAACTACCAAACATTGCAAGCTCAAGACCAAACAAGACAACAAACTGGAAACAACATACTCTTGCATAGTGGTTCTAAGAGAGAACTCAATAGTCTAGTCAACTCAAAAGATGATTATACCTTGTGATTTTTGTCGCACAATGGGTGTTCGCTGAGAAGCTTTAATGTTTCCGAGGCTGGAGATTTCTGTTGTTAAGTGGTTCAACATTACTAAATTTTTCCTTGTCACTGTTATCTCAAAAAACGAAACACAAAAAGATGCTTTCTTCAATTTATCCTCAACTATAGATTGACATTGGAGATGGTCGATCAGCTGATTCAGTAGAAAACTTGTACAGGCCGGTATTACATACATCTAAAGCATCCATCACTACATTGTCAGAAGAAGCTAAATTCAGTACATTCATTCCAATACTACAATGTACTAAATAATATATTGTTGAACACTATTAGGAGCTGAACACAGTTACATTTATGTATACTAGTTGACAAATGACAGGACCCACATCCATCACCATTTTTGAAACACAATATATAAGCTTTGATTTTTGTACGGAGCAGAAAAAAAATCTTTATGTACCACCTATAGGTACCTTGGGTTTTAGTACTTCCATCTGATGAACGAGAGATGTTTATTTTAATATTGTTCAGTCAAATTACTTGCAGACTGGCAGGAGTGAGTCTGGTCGGCACACAAGAAGAAGACTACACAGTTAACACACATGAAAAATAAAGTAAAGGGTTTAGAAATACTAGAACACTTCAATATATAACTTCTAAACAGTAAATACTCATTATGACCGTATTCTACTCAAACTATGCAAACATAATACTGGAGAGAAATAGTACATCTTCACTTATGACATGATGGAAGCAGTGTCAATTACCACTTCAAAAAATAGTCAAAAAATAAATAAGAATTAATGGACATCAATCTATGCATATAATAAGACACACACGTACCTGAGCATAATAAACTAGTTGTTCGCATGCCGACCTTTTAGCTTTGATGCTCTCAACATCAAATCCAAGATAAAAAATTTACCCTTCAATTTCAGGACACCAATCTATGCTCTCAACAACCAACCCAAGAAGACCAACACAGTATTAGGCGAATCTGCATACACCTGGTTAGTGGAGGTCTCCATAGAATTGCTTAATACTAACCCGAAGTCCAATATTTCCAAACTTTATGGATTCTTCACGCCACAATTTGAATCTGATCACACAAAATATTTACATCAATAGAAGTTAACATCTGTGGTATTTGATCCATTACTGGATTTCTCCAATAAGCTCTCTAATACCACTATATAATTCAACAGTAGACTATTTATTTCATAGAACATCAGTCATATGAAAACCGAGATGAATTTAACCTATTTGCCATTAGGTTCATGCAAAAAGACAAAGATCAATCCGTCATAAAAAGGAAAGAGATAACTAGATACACCAACAAATTGCACATTCATCGACTGTTTATCCTGTACCCATCTGCAAACGCATAAAGAAATTCTGTTTAAACTCATATACAAGAAGAGAACACTTTTGGGTCATGTATTACCACATTTTCTTTGTTAAAAGCAATACATAAAGAACATAACAAAATCAGTGTCTACGTCTGAGTAAACCGAATCCTTAATACACAAACACACCGATATATTATGCAGTGAACTACAGACTTTCAATATAACAAATGGTCTGTTATTTTTGTTTGTGAGAATTCTAATTTTAATTTTGATAAGTCAAACCTTCCATATTCCATCACGACTGCAGTGACGGAGGGAAATTCTGTTACTCCTGGGGTCAAAATCGACAGAAACAATATTTTTAATCCTCGACTACCTAATTTTCCCCCAAAATGGATATATTAACACTAAAACTTAAAAACAAGTTGGGTCTAAAGACCCCGCTTGTATCAATGTGCCTCCGTTGCTGATAGCCGCGAACCTTTAGTTCGTTCCTTAAGTCCTGGAACTTGTCAATCTCCTGCAAGTGGGAATAAGGAAAATACAAACATAAAAATCAATACATAAACCCAAATTTTGATGCAGAAATATTCTAAAAACATTCTATTATCATCATTTTACGACTAGGGAAGTGCAATTCATTTAGACTCTAAAATTAGCTAATAATGACAGCTTTGACAGAAGGAGAAAACACAAACATATCCTAATTAGAGAACAAGAAACGGTGTCTTCAATAAAAAGTGGCATTTATAATCCCTTAATTCATTATCACTACTGGTCAGAGCATATGTATTCTTTGACCTAAGAGGATAAAAGAAAATTCAGTGCCAGTGTATCGTGCAATTCACCTTGAATAAATTCACTCCCACCAAATGAAATAACAGGTACATTCACACAAGTTCACCAGCTTTCAGTTCTCTTTAAGCCAGTGGGATTATTAGTCGACTTAATTCAACACTAAGGAAACCAATAGTTCCTTCGCAGTAAGGCTATAAGAAATGCAAATAAAACGCTTACTTTCAGCCAGTCTACATCACATTATGGAACCGACCTGTTAGAAATTCTTAATATTTTTGGAGATATAAGACCATAGTGGCGTTGCTCGTGTAGAGCTCCTAGAAATCTAGTGAAGAAGGTTGTGAAGCAAGACTTGGTGGTTTCTTAACCTTTCTCTTCTATTGAAATGAATTGTTTCTTGCTTGCTTACAAATGAATACATGAAATGCTTATTTATAGGCTTGGTACAACCGACCCTCTTAACTCTAGAAGCTTCTATAGCTATCTAGTCTTACAGACTTTCTAGAAGACCTACTAACATTTCTTTCACATGTTTTACGTTATGGTACTTGACCGACTCACATTCTCTAGAACAATCTGGTAGCAGTTATGCTAGGACATACTTAATTGACTCTATCAAATGACTTTACTAATTTAACCAACTCTAGTACGTTCTAGAGTACCCGTTTTCAACATTTTTCTTACTTGTCTAGAACATTCTAGACTATTACAAATTACATGTTCTAACACCCCCTCTTAATTTGTAATGTCTTCTTTATGATATTCACCCAGCCTTCAACTGCCATTAGCCTCTTGTGCTCGTGTTGGCGAATCTTTTTGTTCTGCCGCTCTCGTCTTCTAACAGTGTCTCCATATCTCTTGTTTTAGATCTTCTTTGGTGACCTGGCATTTTTGCATCTTGATTATCGCAGGTTCAAAAGGCTTCGTCTTGTGCCGCTACTTTCCTTCTCCTTTACGGTTTATATCGAACTTGACGATTTTAAATTCAGAGGCTTTGCCTTCTATTGATATTCCTCGCCTTTCACGAGGTGACCATCGTAGGTTCATAGGTTCCGCCCACTCAACTTTGTGAGTAGAATATTTGTACAAGATGGCTCACTTTTACCATCTTTGTCATTTGAGGAGGCATTTTTTGATGCTCTCTTCCCTCAACTTTTTCTTTAGAAAATGCACTTTTGTGTGCATCTCTTTGCGAGGATGGAAACTTCTATTTTTTTTTTTAACGGAAGGATCTGATTTCACTTGAACATATAACAAATTTTGGTGAAGGAAGTGACTTGACTTTCTCTTATGCTCACTTGATTTTCTTACTTTTCTTCTTATGATGTATGGAGACATTTTCATTTTGACATTTTAATTTCTTTTTCATATTTTTCTAAACTTAGAATTGGGTGATAATTAGATTCTATTGGGGGTTGTAAAACAAGTAGGGAACTTGGATAGTTGAAACGTACCTTGCGTCTTTTCATCTTTTTTGAACTTCTTTTGTGCGGAATTATCATCTTTAACTCGCAGCGAAAATTTTAACGTCCATTTGGATCGAATCCGCTCTGATACCATGTTAGAAATTCTTAATATTTTTGGAGATATAAGACCATAGTGGCGTTGCTCGTGTAGAGCTCCTAGAACTCTAGTGAAGAAAGTTGTGAAGCAAGACTTGGTGGTTTCTTAACCTTTCTCTTCTATTGAAGTGAATTGTTTCTTGCTTGCTTACAAATGAATACATGAAATGCCTATTTATAGGCTTGGTACAACCGACCCTCTTAACTCTAGAAGCTTCTACAGCCATCTAGTCTTACTGACTCTCTAGAAGACCTACTGACATTTCTTTCACATGTTTTACGTTATGGTACTTGACCGACTCACATTCTCTAGAACAATCTGGTAGCAGTTATGCTAGGACATACTTAATTGACTCTATCAAATGACTTTACTAATTTAACCAACTCTAGTACGTTCTAGAGTGCCCGTTTTCAACATTTTTCTTCACTTGTCTAGAACATTCTAGACTATTACAAATTACATGTTCTAACAACATCTAAGGTATCATCATCTATACCCTGTGAATCAAAAATAAAAATGAAACTTATTATGGAATTGGAAATACTTTCAATCAATTTAAGAGTACCTAATCTTATCTGAATACTACCAAAACCTAGAACCAATCTACTCTCACTCAATTTAAGAGTGCAAAAGGAAGATCAACACGATACCTTTGAAAGAACAAAAGTATGGGCTTTGACAACAAGACGTTTTACAAAGACCTGACCTTGAAGAACTTAAAAACTTACACTGGATCTACTAAGTCCATCAAATGAAGGCAATAAGCTTCTAGTGCCAATTCCTGAAGCAATTACTTGTATCGACGCCATCACAAAGATACTACAAAATAAATAAAATTCAGAACTTGTTTTCACAATTTAAACGCAAAATCAATTCCTTTTTTTTTCTTGCAGAGATTAGAAAGAATTTATTAGGTTAACATTGAAAAATTGGAATCAAAAAATTAAGAGAAAGAAAACATTATGAGAAAAAAACAACAAATTAGGGGTTTCAATAAAAACGAATAAAGGGGATGATAACCCTGTTGATTATTTCATCTAATTTAGTTATAAGTATGATAATCTTAGGCCATAATCTTATCATACCTTTTCAGGTTCTTAATTAACCGTGAGTCTTATTTCGGGAACAATAGAGCTGGTGATGGAGATGAAGAAGAAAATTTTGGGAAATAAAAAGTTCGAGATTGAAAAGATTATTGGAGGAGAATAAATTATGAAACCCTAGATTGAAGTAAAAGATGAGATCTCAAATGTTCCAAAGAGAAAAAAACCAAGAGAGAGAGATGAGAACTGCCGTATACGAATTGTTGAAAGAGATGGTTGATTGATAAATTATGTCTAAGCTTCTTCTTTTTCGGTTTCCAACAAATATGAGAGGTGAAGCCGTGAAGGTGCCGAGAGACCCCGCTGACAGAAGTTATAAAACAGACCCACCACAGTGCAAACCACTACTGGCTAATGATGTTATTTTCAATTAAGTTGTAATAAGATGATTCGTTCATTTAGACTTGTTGAAATTATTTTTAGGATTAATAAAGGAAAAACACTAAAAATATACAAAGTATGTCACAAGATGAAGAAACGATGAGACGCGGGATTCCACTACTTTTCATATTGTTATGGTTCAGTCATTAACTCTAGACAATATAGCTCAAACAAAAGAAGTTGTGGCTCTAGTTCTTTGCCAAAAATAGATTTTGTAAAATATTATTTATAAGTTAAAAGAATGACGCATCTAAAGTATTTAGAACTAAGTATGTGGCATCTAACAAAATAACAAATAATTAATAGAAATCATAAAGCAATTAAATCTATGTAAAAAGTCAATACAAGATTTAATTCATTTACCACAATCATGAAAAGTTGCTTCCTCCGTTGTCCCAGTGATGGGGTCTAGCTCCGCATGGTGAAAACACACTCAAAGAAATTTTTCATTGATCAAAAAGGTGCTTACAAGGAGAAAATGGAGAAATAATTCAAAACCGGGTTTGTAACAATTATATTTGTTACAAACCAGAGAACTTCGACCCACAGTATGTGTCACTGATACTGTTGTTCTAAGACCCACGTTAAGCGTCGTTGTCACTTTTGGAAAACGACTGTCTTTGGCAGTCTGTTCTCCGTGTTCTACAGCAGCAGAAAAATATTCTCTGCAACTCGTCCAATCTCCTCTTTGTAGCTCTCTATTCTCTTCCCCAACTCTCCATCCTCTCTCTCTCTGAGTCTAAGCCTCCAATTTATACTCAACAGGTGCAAGAATATTGCCTCATTACTTCCAGAAATCTTTCCATCATTCGACAGTAAATAAGAATAAACTCGGGATATATTCTTTCCTCTCTTGCCTTCTTACGCTGTCAATCAGTGTCTACACGCTCCAAACATGCTCCCAGATCATCAAGGAATGGGTCAATACGTTCAAAACGCATGCAATCTTTCCATATCAGCATCAGCATAATCCCGAGTATCTTCCTCCTCTGTTTTGCAAAGTCCACGTACACAGTCCCTTTTTTTTGCGTTTCTAAGCCTCATACAAATCCTGTTTTGACTAAACAGGATTATTCCAACCCAATCCTCCTAAAAATTCTCAACAAAACTCGTCAAAAATCGACACAGGGAATAACGAGTTAACTGCATTTTCAAAATCATATTTCCCGCCAAAATCTGTATAACCGTGAAGAAGAAGGGGTGCCCCTTATCCGGCTGTGGAGTGTAAATAGCAGCTGTCCAGTTAGGGTGCCCCTTAACCAACGGTGAGAGTCTGAATAACACGTGTCTTCCAAGGGTGCCCCGGGCAACTTTTTGAGCCGAATTTTCCAAAAATTCCTACAAACACACAAAACACCATAATAAGTACGAAATCGAGTACTAACAATACGAAACATTGAGGACAAATTAGACACATAAATGCGTCTATCAAATACCCCCAAACTTATTATTTGCTAGTCCTCGAGCAAAAGAAAATAAAAAATAAAACCGAGTTAATCTCGGGAGGGTTTACCAGAGGTGTACCCACAAAACCATGACTTGTACTTGGTCACAAGTATCCAAAGAGCTATGAGGACATACATATTCTCAACCTATCTCCAAGTAACTAGAATTCCAGAGAAATTAAAGGTGTCAGCTCTAAAGCTGACTGAAGAAAAGGGGAGACACATCCACAACACTGCTAGATAAAGAGATATCCGATACACAGCTAGATAAACATTGTAAGATGCGTCCGCTGATTTAGAGCTGGATAAGATTAGGAGAGAGATAAAGATGAGAGGGACATCTGCTACACAGCTGGACTAATTACGTGTGATGAGTTAAACCAGTGCTAGAAAGATCTTGTGCCATATTGAAAGCGGAATAACAAAGCAACCAAAATGCATCCCTCTTCGACTCTCTCATAGTGCTCAGTAGAAACAACGTCTTCTTCGGCTTCAACTGTTGATGATAAACTCTCGAACCTCGTAGAACCTTGACAATAAACTTTTCTCCTTAATTTCTTGCTTGAAACTTCTTTATAGATTTCTACTTCCCTATGGCCTTATTGAACAAAACATAACGATGATTTTTTTTTTTTTCATTTTTCATTTTTTTTTTCATTTTTTTTTGTAGACAAAAATAACAAGACAAAAATTTAAATGGCCATGAGAGAAGGATTTTAGAACTTGGATCTTCCCAACTTATGATGTCTTGGTATCATGTGCTTCAACAACTTATATCATTTGTTCTTATAACTTTTTGTAACTAAGTCTTCAACTTTGATTTTTGAAATATTCTTTTCTATTGTTACTTCTAAACCTTAAACTTCTTCAACTTTCTTCATATAATTTGATGTCGGTCCGCTTGTTGATGATGATAAGTTTCTACTGAGAGAGAGTCATAATAATCCAGTAACTAAGACTACATTGTGAGGTTGCTTTGTCTTTCTGGTATTTCCTCCTGACCTACTCGCCTTTCCATCATGGATGGTTAGGTCCATCACGGTTACCCTCTAAAAGGAATAAGTTCTCTCCTGAATTTCAAGGATCTCAATATCTTTTTCTCTAATGTCTCAATAGGTTGTTATCTCTAGCATTCCAATTTCTATCTTTTCGGTGAGAAACAGTATGTAAACTTAGCTAACCGGGTACTATGTGACGCTAGAAGTTTCTAAAATGTTTCTCACATACCCCCAAACTTAAATCTAACATTGTACTCAATGTTCTAAAGATAAAATTAAAAGCATGAACAAGGAGAAACTGTTACCACTTGAAGCAAAAGAGATAAGGAAGGATATTACCGTGTCGCAAGAATATTGGGTTACCTCCCAAGAAGTGCTAAGTTTAAAGTCTTCAGCCAGACATCGGAAGGAATTAGTCACCTCATAGAATCATATAGAATTAGTCGGAATAACTGTGGGTCATCTGGATCAAAAAGTATTACCCACAAGAAGAGGAAACTGCAACAGACCAAAAAGATACCGAACATACCCTTGTTTCAGACAACTACATCTAGTTGTGGCTCAGGTTCAGGTTCTATAACTGGGTCTAGATAACAGGTTTTCATCGATTGGATTTCCTCAAAGCTAAGATCCGGTTCAGGTATTAGAGTCTGGAAAAACTCAATTAAGAACTTAGAAGAACATAACAACCTGAATAATTGGTGATTCTCTAAGTCAATTAGATTTGACTCACACAGCTGACCACAATGAAAGAGGTGGTCTTCCTTAAGAAAATGTGTCGACCCTAATATCCTAAAGTGATTAGGTTTAGTCTCAAAACTTAATAACCAACACATCTTAAAATCAAAAGTTCCCACAATTGGAAGAAAAACTTTTGGTGGGAAAACAAAGTTAATCTTGGTATCATAGCGTGGGTTAACCACATCAACCAGAGGATGGGTTTCTAACAACTAAGCTTCTTTCTGGACATCATTAGGTTCGGGAAAACGTGTATGAAGATAATCTTGTAAGATGGTTGAGGCACAAATGTCAAGTCCTACAGGAGGGTACTTTCTAAGAGTTAAAGCACATGGAGAACGATAATCACCCCCAAACTTAGAGTTTTCTGTGTCTCTAGAAAGACTAGTCACTACTTACCTAATTTCTAGGTCATCAGATTCCTGAAAATGGTCAATTGCTTCTTCTAAGTCTGGTTCATCCTCACTCATCTCTACGATTTTATCATCTTCTAAGACTAGTGTTTCTAAATCGCTAGATTCTAAACATTATTCTCAGGGTAAACTCTTTCCTCTAAACCATCATCACAACCATATAAAGGATTATCAGAGAAAGTTTCATATAAAGGCTCATCAACTAAGGTTTTAATCATAGTTACCTCCTCCGATTCACTGATAGGAACATCAAATAATGGATTATCCAACATACTGCAGGCTAAAAGATTATGAACTACATCGTCTAAAACGGTGGTATCTCTAGTCAAATCCTCATCCTTTTGAATAGGTGAATAATTATTAAAATTATTTGGATTTGTACTAGAAACAACACTATCATTATAAAGCTCAATCGGAGTATCAAATTCCTGATCACTATGCCTACATATTTCATGTTCTTCATCAATACTATCCTCATCATAATCATCACTATAATAACATGAAAATGATCGAACCTTATCAAAACAAGTAGCGTTACCAATTCTAACCTCGTCATCTTGATTACGTGAATAAAAACTAACCTTATTTTCGAGGGTGGTATTGGGAAAACTACACTGGAAATTAAGACTATCCTGAGCAAGTTTTTCCACAATCCTATTTGTATTCTCAGTAAATTGCTTGGGGCTCTCTTCTAGCGATAACTTAGTTGACCGCTCTACGGACTCTTCTGGGAGAAGAATATTATAAGTATCTTTCATAAATAACTTCCGTGCTGACTCATTGAAACTCTTGAGAGACTCTTCTAGAGAAATGGAAGGATTATTTTGCTCGTATGACCTATGGGTATGTGGATAGTAATTGGGATCAAAATGGTATGGACCATAACCTTCAAAGGTTTCGCGTTCCCAATCACTATTCACACTATGGTCATAAAAAGGATAATGTCTAAGCTGCTCAGTCGGATACTCATTGTATTGGCTATTATAATACCAGTTCGACATCCTAACTGCAAGGGAATTCTAAACAAACACAAAGAAGGCTGACTCGACCACAACAAGCTTATTTTATCTAGCAAACAAAAAGCATGATGGCTCCACTTAGATTGTTTCTAGACCATCTTCTAATCTTTCGAAAGGGAATTCGTTACAATTTGAGCAAACCCTTCTGGAATCAATCCGAGTCAAAGTAAGTTGAATAGAGGCGAGGGAAGCTGCGTAGAGATTTGATACCCAAGGCCTCACCGCATTACAAGGCGGCGCAGTCACGCATTCAACTCACAGAAACCATCATGAACTTCGAAGTATGCTTAAAAGAGTAACCAATATTTTTCGAATGACTTTCCTATTAAGCTCGTTACCCTATCGGTCTCGTTCTAGTCCAAATTTTAAGGCTTAGGTTCGCGTAGGTTACGTGTTCCTAAGGCGGGCAAGAAGGAAACGGTGATGAAATCCGAGTCCTTATCTTGATTTGGCCAGGCCTTGCCCTTTAATAAAAAATTAAATCTGATTTCAGGTCCTCAACATATAAGCATACAAAATCATCCAGTAAACCCGCTGACAGGGGATTCGCGGGTGTTTAGAATTCTTACCTCCCGTTCCATACGGGAGATGAACCGTTGAAGTCGACTCGGGCCACGACTCATATGTCATGTACGAACCCGAGGGACCGAGGCGATATCGTAATCGCCGTCCTTCTCTGCAAACAATTTATTTAAAAGTACCCTTCCGTAGAGTTTTAAAAAACTAATAATAAATAAAAATGTCCAAAAAAAAAAACTTTACAAAAATAAAAAAAAAACTTAATTACAGTTTCTAAAAAAATAAAATAAATAAAATAGAATATCTATATACAAAAAATTCTTCTTCACTCCTTTTAGATTCCTCCTTCTTTTTTTCTTTGGCTTCGCTTTTGTTTTCAGCACTTTCTCCCCTTTTCTTTAGCTCAGTTCCAAATCTGAAAGCAAACAAGAAATACCAAAAGGCGTAAAAAGGAACAAATAAATAAAAAACTAAAAAAAAATTCATAAACAAATCCGCGTCGGGGGCGCCAAAAATTGATGTTATTTTCAATTAAGTTGTAGTAAGATGATTCGTTCACTCAGACTTGGTGAAATTGTTTTTAGGATTAATAAAGGAAAAACACTAAAAATATACAAATTACGTCACAAGATGAAGAGACGCTGAGACGCGGGATTCCACTACTTTTCATATTGTTATGGTTCCGTCATTAACTCTAGAAAATATAGCTCAAACAAAAGAAGTTGTGACTCTAGTTCTTTGCCAAAAATAGATTTCGTAAAATATTATTTGTAAGTTAAAAGCATGACGCATCTAAAGTATTTAGAACTAAGCATGCGGCATCAAACAAAATAACAAATAATTAACAGAAATCATAAAGCAATTAAATCTATGCAAAATAAAATAATTAATTCATTTACCACAATCATGAAAAGTTGCTTCCTCCGTTGTCCCAGTGATGGGGTCTAGCTCCGCATGGTGAAAACACACTCAAAGGAATTTTTTCATTGCTCAAAAAGGTGATTACAAGGAGAAAATGGAGAAATAATTCAAAACCGGGTTTGTAACAATTATATTTGTTACAAACCAGAGAACTACGACCCACAGTTTGTGTCACTGATAATGTTGTTCTAAGACCCACGTTAAGCGTCGTTGTCACTGTTGGAAAACGACTGTCTTTGGCAGTTTGTTCTCCGTGTTCTTCGTGTTCTACAGCAGCAGAAAAATATTCTCTGCAACTCGTCCAATCTCCTCTCTGTAGCTCTCTATTCTCTTCCCCAACTCTTCATCCTCTCTCTCTGAGTCTAAGCCTCCAATTTATACTCAACAGGTACAAGAATATCGCCTCATTACTTCCAGAAATCTTTCCATCATTCGGCAGTAAATAAGAATAAACTCGGGATATATTCTTTCCTCTCTTGCCTTCTTACGCTGTCAATCAGTGTCTACACGCTCCAAACATGCTCCCAGATCATCAAGGAATGGGTCAATACGTTCAAAACGCATGCAATCTTTCCATATCAGCATCATCATAATCCCGAGTATCTTCCTCCTCTGTTTTGCAAAGTCCACGTACACAGTCCCTTTTTTTTACGTTTCTAAGCCTCATACAAATCCTGTTTCTAAACAGGATTATTCCAACCCATTCCTCCTAAAAATTCTCAATAGAACTCGTCAAAAATCGACACAGGGAATAACGAGTTAACTGCATTTTCAAAACCATATTTCCCGCCAAAATCTTTATAACCGTGAAGAAGAAGGGGTACCCCTTATCCGAATGTGGAGTGTAAATAGCAGCTGTCCAGTTAGGGTGCCCCTTATAAACTGAGGTGTCCCTTAACCAACGGTGAGAGTCCGAATAACACATGTCCTCCAAGGGTGCCCCGGGCAACTTTTCGAGCCGAATTTTCCAAAAATGCGTACAAACACACAAAACACCATAATAAGTACGAAATCGAGTACTAACAATACGAAACATTGAGGACAAATTAGACACATTAATGCGTCTATCAGCTAATCAAACTGGTAAGATCGTGCGTTTGAGACTATTTTGTGGTAAGTTATTAAATAATAGCTGTTTTAGATCAGAACTGTCATTATAAGCAAGTGGCGGTATTTAAAAGAATTGTTATCTTAAAGTTACACTTTGATAACAGTTTTCATAAAGATCGCTCACAGTATCTAAAGAATGGTAACAATTTTATAATTGTTATTGTACATCACTGTAGAATGACAGTTTTCTACAAACCTGTCATTGAATAGTTATTCGGTAACAGTTTTGAAACTGTCGCAATTGGTCAGAACTATTGGTAAGAGTTTTGGTAAGAAACTGTTACCAATGTCACGTAGGTAATACTTTTGTAACAGTGAAATAGTAAACTATCACGGTTTTAAAGTTTGAACTGTCACCAAAGCCCATATTTGTACTAGTGCATAGCTTAGCCGAAAGAGTATAAATGATGCTTAGACCTCATTTATAGTTGTGTAGCCTTGCCAATGGAGCATATTGAGCATGGGCATCACTATGGCATGCTGCGGAACAAATATGTATCACTTGGATGTATTTTATGGAACGTCCTACAAGGATTAGGCCATTACCATTATTTCTTGGGCACAACCTTCCAAATGAGTTGGATTAAGTTGCTTGTCCCTTTCGAGAATGAATTACGGTCGGTGCTTGATCCCTTTAGACTAGGGAAGGATACGTAGGCAGCCACAATGAGTTGCACCATTGCCGGTCCATCACATTGTCGCTCATATTATCTAATTGCGGGATGATTGCATATTGGCCTCTCACATCATCTAGCTCGGTATTGTGATGCAGCATATGATTGTGTCCACATTGATGAGGCTAGTTGCATGCAATTCACTGGATTCTGATACTTCCTATCAAGCTACACGGAGTTGGCATATGCATCATTTGTGAATTGGGAATGCCCAAGAAAATAAGCTACATAAATATGCAAGTTAGCGGAGCTTGTATAAGCCTAAGGAAAGTACAACATGAGCCTGATTTATGCACCCTTGGCACGAGTAATACAAATGCATGCTTTCGGAAATGCCTAAGCTATGTAAAGAGGGGTAATTAGGTCGTAACGTCCCCTGCACAAGTTGAAGGCATGCTTTATGCCTAGGAAGGACTCAAAGGCCAGTCATGCATGCAAGGTGCATTGTCCATAGCCTCTATGGATTTAAAACCTTCACAGAACAAGTGTAAGTTGGAATGATGTGAAAGCTAAGTTAGCTACAACATGCTCCACGAGTATGCTTGCAAGGGAAGGTGGACATGCATTTGCATAGTTTCAAGGCCCGGTAAGTAGAGTATGGGTGGCGCATCAGGGGAGTTATGTCCTACGCGCCCTGGCATGCTAGGAGTAATTTTGCGGTCTGTTACAGTTGGTATCATAGCTAGTTCCGAGATAACTCTAGGGACTATGCGGAGTGGACTCATTAACGAGTATGCTCCTTGAATGGAAACTTCAAAGTTGGGGAGTAAGCCAACTTTTATGCGGAAACGGTTTGTAATTGTTATGTCAGTTACTTTGCGAATAGAGTTGAGCTTATTGAACTACTGTGAGTTTGCTCTGCCTAAGTGGCACCCCACTTACGAGTAGATATTCGGAAGGTCATTCGGAACGGTAGGAAGATAATGGGACTGATCATCCCCACACTTTAGTAACTGGACATCAGTGTGCGTTCTCGGGACGGCTTGCATCCCATTTAGGAGTGGCAACCTGGATGACCGTCAGAGACGGTGAGCAACTAAATTCTGTTCCATACAGTACTTTGCTAAGATCTTGTCATTTCGATGAAATCTTCAACCTTGTGAATCTGAGGGATTCTTAGGTGGTTGTATGGGATTCCATCTAGGATACCTTGTTGAGATATCCTTTTGGCAACTGGCCAATTGAGATTCTCTATAACGTTGTTGACTCTCTTTGGATTCCTGAATGTGCAGTATGGGACGTTTTCTCAGAAGGTCCTAATTGATGTTCCATGAAAAACTGAAGAAACCTTGTGATTGCTGAGCATCGGGTATGGGACATTTTCTCATGAATCCAAACCGAAGTATTTGTCCACAACAATTTTTTTTTTTAATTTCGGTACAAAATTATTTTAAAGGGTGAATGATGAAACACCCCGTGTTTTTCGCACTGCGCATGCACAAAGATGCGCCATGGCATGAGATGAAACTTCATCTTAAGTTCAGTTGCGTAGTAAAAGGAATATTGGCCTAGGCTAATACGGTGCCAAAATAGCGCACTGTGTTGGGTATATTGGTCAAGGAAAATATGAAACAGGAGTATGTAAGCTGCAATCTACGTTGGCCAAAGGCCAATCTCGCACAATAATGGTGCAATAGGCCAGAGCAAGCCGTCCTTGGAAATGTATAACCATCATGGTTGGACATTGGAGTGGCCTATGATACGTCACAACATAGATGCATAAATCATTATTAAAAAGATAAAGAATTTCGAGTACAACCTTAAAAGGCTTGAGTCTGGGATTTTGTTTTGTAGCTTTGATAAAGACGATGACTAAAAGACACAATTTGCACTTACTTGGTAAAGGTAACTTGCAATAAAACTGTTAAATGGGATTTGAAAACTTATGAACATCATTGATTTTTCAATAGGCAAGTAGAGACAGTTACATCCATTATCTCTGGGCTTCCTCCACCCTTGGTGACCAGGAGCGAAGGAAGCCCGGGGAAAATGGCTACAATTGTCTCCACATCATGTTTCGTAACAGTTCATGTCTTACCAGATATATGTACGTCATTTTGTATTTTTGGGCAAGCATGATATTCAAAACGTAGTTTTCACACGCATATGCATATAATTCCATCTTACTCTTGTTTTGTTAAGGTTGCAAAGCCGTAAAGGCTAATGGTGATACATTTTGCATGCATCACAGACTTACGAGCACTATATGTCCAGACATAGGTCATTTCTTGTAATAGAATAGGTTATTACAAGCTTATATTCGCGTTATAGATTCGCTTCGAGAATGAAGTGGATGCATGAAATGGTCTTTCTCATGTCAAGGGTGCGTCATCCAGGCTCATGCCATTCTTGTTGATATTTTAGTGATACAAGTGGCTTATGCAAGCTTCATCTAACTTTCAATATGGATAGTTTCCTTTTCTTCTCATGACTAATTAGAAATTTTTGTATCCCAACATCGAATATCTTGATAGGAAGTATGAGGATCCAGTGTATGGACTGTAATTACCTCATCAAGTGTGCTAACGATCATCTATTGTCTCGCACGCTGAGCCTAGATGATATGAGCGATCTAAGTCTTGCAATCATCTCGCAATCAGGTGATATGAGCAGCAAGGTGCTGGACCATTGGTGTGGTGCATTACAGCATAATAATATCGTAGCACCACTAATTCTTCCTTCAGTAAGCAACATAGAAAATTGTTGCATTTCTTGGTAAGAAACAAGCATAATGACGTTATAGTATCAATATGCCCAGCTGATGCGAATATTATATGTCCTAACTTTATGTCCCCAATTGATCAAATCATAACTGAAACATTATTAATATAACATAAATTCCACAATATATTTAGTGTGACTTGAAATCTTTCTTGCGATTAAAGGAAATGTACACGGTCGACCCCAAACTTTAATTGGTAATCCTAAAGTATACGTCATGCACAATGTTAAGAGGACCTTTTTTCTTATGGTTAAATTTAGAATAAACATGAAAAGATAGTTTAATTGATTGGTTTCCTTAATTATCGTCAAAAACCAAACAAGGCTATTTTTCTGAAACGAAGTGAGTATATGACTGCCTGAAACTATCCTTGTCCCAAACTCATAGTGGTTGCTCTTGGCTAAATTGTTCAATGACCATTTGAAATAGATGGTTCTTAGTTAGTCAAAATGACAAATTTTTTATCCTTCCAAAAATAACCTTCATCACAGCTCCATAACATAGCAGGAAGTATTTTTGATCATGAATTACTTGAGCTTTTTTATCTAGCAGCATCACCACTACTAATTAGAACAAATGGATGGTCTAGATGAATAAACTAATTTATACAATTTAATAATTTATTTAGTGTCATTAAGACATCATCCATATCATCCAACTGTAAATGATGATGATGCTAAAAATAAAAAATGCTCGAACTCTATGTGATCAGATTTTTCTCCAAATAAGATATTTTGATAACAAAGACGAAGATTAATATAGGAAATGTAAAACTCAAAAGGGACAACAGATATTTATCCTGTACAAAGTTAAAGGTAGATAGAAATAAAACTATGGCAAACTCTAGAATTTCCCAAATTCACTTACACAGACAACCTCTGCAAAACCCTTTCTTCTTCTCACATCAAAAATTATTTCCACAAATTATACAAAGAAAAAATTCTTAAAATCAGAAGAAAAGAAATTTCTTCACAGCACTTGCAGTAATAAAGTCAACTGAAACGGTGAATGCAATCAAAATGCAGAAAAATTCCGGGACGTTTTCAGAATTGAATACTCTCAGAATTAATCCGCTATACAAAATCTAAACTCACTCCGTATAGTTGAGACCAAGCAACTAAACCTATAGTTCACCTAGTTCCCTCGGTATCCCTGCGCCTCCAACTTGCAATAAGTCGCGCACTTAGAAAAATTTCTTTGGTTCGTATTCCAAACAGTAAAGGAACAACAAATCTGTTCGGTAACAACTATTTTCAAACAACGTGATATGGGTTTGACGAAAGGTTCTTCCGTTTAACCAATAAAATCCTTTGTCGGGTTCTTAGATCAATCTATTTAACAACTACCAAAGTAATTGTTTAGACTATGAAATCAATACTATGAATCACAAAGAAATGTATTGATGCCGATCTACGCAACTAATCAATCCAATCTATCAAAAGATAAACCGAATATAGTTGGATCCCCAGCCGATCAAGTTTTGTGCACACCAAAGATTATGAACTCAAATAAGAAATCTTAATTGTCTTCAAATCTTCTTAGATATTCAATAAAGACCTGCACACAAACAACTTGAATCCCTTGTGATTAATCACACACAGAACGGAGTCTGTTAACGATGGATTATCACAAGACGTCTTTAGATCCACAAACAGTCTAAAGATCCCCGTCGAAACTTCGATCCAGTTTGAGTGAATCTTATATCAGAAGAGAAGATTCTCAAGCATAAAAAAACTAGGTGCAATCAAAGTTCAACAAACGTTAGTCAATCAAATCAATCGAAAACTAATAATAAACTACAATTATCTAGTTTCCCACCAACAGTACTCGTATAGCTTCTTAATCCCAAAGAAGTCTTTAAAAGGAGCGAACGTAAGAGATTTCGCCTAATTAGGGTACTTTCCTCTCCGAATAGACGGCTCCACCAGTAACAATACAACTAGGTAGTTTTGCTGGCTCTGAGGATTAGTTTGGTCGAAATGCAAACTTCAATATTTATAGACCAAGGAAGTTTGGGCACCAAGGAATTTCCAAAACCGAATATTCTCAAAGATATGCAATAAAGCCAAAATCGGTATTCATAATTCCTGGAAATACTCTGTCCAAATACTGACCGAAATCTCATTAGAAAATCTCCAATTAGTAAATGCATATTACCAATTTTTATTTTCTAAAGATATGCATTTAATTGCTGGAAATTAAAAGCATATAAAATTAAAAACCTTAATTAAAAGATTCTCAATTTATTTCGATCCGGGATTCTCCTTTAGTTATTAAGGAATATCTTTGAACAATAATAGATAAAAATTACTGCACATGATTAAAGTATGTCGACATCTTTACTTTGTAAATCCTTTTTCATGTTTATAATCTTGGAACCAATTTGCCACACTTCCAAACGAGTTTAGAATTGGTTCATCTGATTTCCAAGAACTATGTGATTGATCAAAAACATTCAATCACCATTCATGGGTTTAACGGTTCTACTAAACACAAAGTTCGGTTCTACCTCCAAGTGGTTACTAGGATTCGTTACACTAGTTTCCATAAAATGGCTAACTAAGTATCAGGATCGGTTACCACTATTTATGGTACTTACGTGTGATCGGTTGCACAAGTTACAGGATCGGTTACACCAATTATTAAAACTTGTTAACCTATTGCAAGGATCGATTACACATCTTGTGATTAGTCACACCAAGTTCTAGGATCGGTTACCCAATGACTAGGAATGGTCACACCAATTAGAAATATTGATCATACGATCTCAGGTGATTACTTAAGATTGATTTCACTAATAAAAGTCATACAGATACATAAGTCAGGCATTGTGAATAGTTTTACCAAGATACATAAACAAGTTATGAGCTGTTATACTAAACACACATATTGGTAATTCAAAGATTTGCAATGAATAACAATACCAATAAGCCTAGCGATTTCCCTTTCGATTCATAAAACAAGTTTATGAATTGTATTTCCTTTAAACGAATGTAAAACATTGTTTCCTAGGATGAAATCTTCACCCATACCCATACATAATCACAGTAGAATTCATACGAATATGTCGATGTCTTATATACGAAATTTAAAAGATAGGCGTTTATACTTCGTATTATAATTCCTTAATACTACGTCTAACTAGAGTATAATCATTCACAGCTTCGCAGCTATGTTTTCAATATAGTACGACTTGAAAGATACGTTAGGAATAAAACAGTTCAAGTCAAAATATTACTAACCTCATGAAGAAGGATGATTTCGTTGATGTAGCTCTTTACTTCTTCACATTCTTCAAGTCTTCGAGTAATACTTGTAAGTCTCACATCCTAATAACTTTCTAGGTAACCTATACAAAGTTGACTCTAGTAAATAATCAAGGGACTCTTTAAATGAGTTTTGGTTCACTAAAATATGACAATCAAACTTGACATACCAACACTTGGTGGGTTCAACCGAGCAATGCTCTAACAGTATTGACTTTCTCCTTTATCCCCATTTAGCCATATCATCTGTCTTTATGACCTAGCCCCTTGTACCAGAGATGAAAATTTAGTGGAAAATGTGTTAAATTGTAAGAGTCATGCTATTTTATGACTTTTACCCCTTGTATTGGAGGTGCTTTCAAACTTACACAATAAAGTCTGAAACCAGTTTTCTGGGTTAAAATCTACGTCATTCTCAAATTTTAGCACAATCGTCTCAATAAAATCATTATAAAACCCATAAATCTATGTGGTTACTTTAAAATAGAGTTTATCCTTGTCGGAGTGACACAGATATACAGGATTGTTTTGGATTGGTATCTTACGCAGATACCAATCATAATTTGTAAAGGGTGTTACCTACATTGGTGGTGCTGATACCAATCCGAGAACCGAGAATCGAAGCTCGTTTTCCAGCAACAAGTACTTGGACGAGCGAAGATAAACCGCATAACGATCTTATCTTCAGAGATGCGGCTAATGTTTTTACACAGGCTTCCTGCAGGCCTAGGCGCAACCCACCCATTGGTCGGAGTAATCGTTAACACGTTCCTTGTCGTGTTGTGATGAACAGGGAGTGAGCACATTGTTCTAGTTGGGTTTACGTATTCACGACCGTTAGAGCAGCATATTCACTTTATCCCTGCCCAGAAAGCAGAGCAAGTCTGCCAACTGGTGATTTTACAAGTTCGCATGCTGAAGGTATGACCATCGTCTAAGTTGACCCTGATGACTGGCCTGTACACATGAACAAGAATCCATGTATACGGCTTACCACCCAGATGGGCATGTCACCAGATGTTGATGCAATGACGGTTTTAACGCTCAACATTGTTGAAGGGTCCGGTAGTCTGGTCATTCCGGCAAATGTCATTGCAATGATCTATCCCCATCACGATGAAATTTTCGAAGAATAGCCGGGCCTGTCGGCCAAGGCTATATACTCGTTGAATACATCAGTGTAGCGCGCGTGCGGCCCAGAACATCTAAGGGCATCACCGACCTGTTATTGCCTCAAACTTTTGTGGCCTAAATGACCATAGTCCCTCTAAGAAGCTGGATACGGAGGGAATCCTCCGCATATCTAGTTAGTAGGCTGAGGTCTTGTTCATTAACGTAATTAACCAGACAAATCTCTCCGCCAACTAAGAATGGACATGCACCACTACCCATAGAATCCACCAACTAGACAAATGGTGCTGATACCAATCCATCAAAAAAGAAAAAAGAAAAAAATCCTGGCCACAAGATCTCCAGATTGGTATCATCCCCACCAACGTTGGTATCTCCGTTTATCAATTTTGGATACAGTGGTAAAATTATCGGATGATGAAACCTGCGACCTGAGTTTGAAACTCGTCAACACTAAGTTCTTTACCGCTGGAAATAATTGTGGATAAAATTTGTATTCTTTTAAAAATACCCTTCATCGTGGTCTCTAGGGGTGAGCATAAAAACCGGAACCGCGGATTTGACCCGTATCCGTCCGCAAAATTGCGGATTTCACCCAAACCGCAAGACATATGGGCCGGACAAGGATGTGATTCTCAAATCCGCACGTTTTAGCGGTTTGGGTGCGGTTGAATATTGAAAACCGCGGATTCAACCGCACCGCATCTGACTCTGCTCCATTAGCTATAAGCCACTAAGCCCAGCTAATTGAATGTGATGGTCACTAAGCCCAGCTAATTGCAATAGCTTGTTCAGGACCTGTTTTTTGATGTCAACTAAGCCCAGCTAATTGTTTGCTTATTCAGGACCTTTCCAACAACTTACTTGCGAGTCAGAGAGAGTTGGGCCTCATGCCAAAGACAGGCCCAGATCTCTTTTTTTTTTTTTTTTATCCCTATTCCGCGGTTAATCCGCAACCGGACCGCACAATCCGCGGATCCGCGGATGTAAAATTCGCGGGTGATTGGGCCGGTCACGGTTTGATTTTTCAAATCCGCAGTTTTGACGGTTTGGTTGCGGGTGACCCCTAATCCGCAACCGTCCGTCCGTTGCACACCCCTAGTGGTCTCTACAACGTTATATCATGACGACAAAGAAAAAGGTTAATTTAGGAAACTTAAAACTCAAAAGGGCCAACAGGTATTACCCTGTACAAAGTTAAAAGTAGAAATAAAACTATGGCAGCCTCTAGAATTGCCCAAATTCACTTACACAGACAACCTCTGCAAAACCCTTTCTTCTTCTCACATCAAAAATCATTTCCACAAATTTTACAAAGAAAAAATTCTCAAAATCACAAGAGAAGGAATTTCTTCAAAACACTTGCAGTAACAAAGCCAGCTGAAATGGTGAAAGCAATCAAAGTTCATGAAATTGGAGGACCAGAGGTACTACTTTTAAACCTAATTAACAATCTTATGTGATTTATATATAAATGATCTCATGGATTAGTTAAAGATTGAATCCTTTTTTGTGTTCGAGCTTAATTTCTTAGAGAAATGAAGTTTTCTGTGACTAGAAATTGTATTTAAAGTCTAATTGGCCCTAACCCATTTTATTTTTTTGATCAATTGTTAAAACCCTTATCTTGTTTGTTCAATTCAATGACTAAAACCCACATCTTGTTTTTAATCAACCATTAAAACCCTGTATCCTCCTTCTTTTAATGGTGGTGGTGGTGGTGGTGGTGGTGGGTGATAGTTGGGTCTGTATGAACCACCACCAAAACTAACCACCAATTACCACCACCACCAACACCCACTACCAAAGTTGTGGTTAAGTTGGGGTTATTTAATTGATTTCCAGCCTCTGTACTTTAGAACAATCGTATACATTTGAAAATTGTTTTTGATGATAGGTGCTAAAATGGGAAGATGTGGAAGTAGGAGAGCCAAAAAACGGCGAGATCCGTGTGAGAAACAAGGCTATTGGAATTAACTTCATTGATGTTTATTTCCGTAAAGGAGTTTATAAAGCTGCTACAATGCCTTTTATTCCTGGTTAGTTACTAGTTCTCTAAAATACTTTTCGATAAGATTTAGGACGATTATAAATGTTTGCACAAGCATTTTTCGATAAATTTAAGTAATTGAGTAGTTTTCAGGTATTTGATAAATTTCTGCTAGGATGCTTATACGTAGGTTGTTTATTTTTCAGGTATGGAAGCAGTTGGGGTGGTAACAGCTGTTGGCCCTGGATTAACTGGAAGAAAAGTTGGTGATGTCGTTGCGTACTGTGGTCAACCAATGGGCTCTTATGCTGAAGAACAAATACTTCCTGCTAATGTTGCAGTCACCGTCCCTCCTTCTATAGACCCTAAGATTGCAGCATCTGTCCTACTTAAGGGGATGACTGCTCAATTCCTAGTTCGGCGCTGCTTTAAGGTTCGTTATTCTTATCTTACAATTTCCAATTCTGATTTCAGCATTGATATTAGTGTTTTCCCCTGCATAGCTTGGACGCTATACATTGAAATATGACACTGCAACAGTACATAGTACCTACGTTATGAAAGTGCATTGCTCTGTAATTGTACATAGACTTCGTTTTGGTTTTAAAAAAACTCCCCCTTTTTTTCTGGTTTTGCTAAGTTTTTTGATTCATATTGTTTTGCATCTAGCTGCTAGGAGATGGCTAAAAACATAGTAATGCAGGTTGAACCAGGACATACCATTCTTGTACATGCAGCAGCTGGTGGAGTTGGATCTCTTTTGTGTCAGTGGGGAAAAGCACTTAGTGCAACAGTTATTGGAACTGTTTCAACGAAAGAAAAGGCGGCACAGGCTAAGGAGGATGGATGTGACCACGTTATTGTCAGTAAGAAAGAGGATTTCGTTGCTGCCGTCACTACAATAACGTCTGGAAAAGGAGTTGATGTTGTCTATGATTCTGTTGGAAAAGATACATTCCAGGTAATCCGTGGTATCCTCTTCTTCTCCCTTATCAGTACAAGTCGTGTTGGTGAACTCTAGTGAATTGCCAGTTTAATCTGGTTTTGTACAAAAGTTTGTCTAGTATTAGAAAAAATCGCACATTTGTGAGCGTCTTTAAATTTGATGTTTCTTCCTCGTAGTGTGCCACTGCGTTGAATTATCACTAAGAATGACTTTGTTATCCAGGGATCATTAACATGCTTAAAGACTCGCGGATACATGGTGAGCTTTGGGCAATCATCGGGGACACCTGATCCCGTTCCATTGTCTGACCTGGCTGCAAAGTCCTTGTTCTTAACAAGGCCTTCGCTTTTCCAGTACAACACAACTCGAGATGAGCTCCTCGCAGCTGCAGGGGAAGTTTTCGCAAATATTGATGCAGGTGTTCTGCGTGTTCGTGTCAACCACACATACCCTCTATCAGAAGCAGCTCAGGCTCATTCAGATCTTGAGAGTCGAAAGACATCAGGCTCTGTGGTGTTGATACCCGATGAGTGATGCCAACGATGATATGAAATACTAGAACCGTCCCTATGCCATAGACGATATTAGTTATGAGCAACTTAAATCATTGTATTTACAGGTTCTTTGGTTTCATAATCAATCATACATGTTACTTGTTTGAACATTTTCAGAATACCGCATGTGGTTGTTTCGGTGTCCGGCCATAATGTGCAGTTTCTTTGAACCCTAACTGTTTGATGATGAAATGACCATTGCAGGCTTGTAGCAGACAGCATCTTTTGTGACCTCAAAATCAGAAGTAACAAAAGAAATCCTCATTTTTGTTACAGTGGAAAGGGTACAAAATGTGTCCCCACTCCCCACAGCACTTCCCAAATTGCTTCCCCAATTATTGAGGTCCATGGTTCCTGGCCTTATATATATGTTCTCTTCTCCCCAAGTTGCCTGCCAACTACATTTCTATACTCATGTCAGCCAATGTTACCTACCAGGCTACCACTGTAAACTTATATGGGACTCTGAAAATTTTTCTAAGAAATTCTCCAAATAAAAGAAATTCCAAACATTTCTTCGCAACACTTGCAGTAACAAAGTCAGCTGAAATGGTGAAGACAATCAGAGTTCATGAATTTGGAGGACCAGAGGTACTAGTTTTAAACCTAACAATCTTATTTCATTGTGTAAAATTACTAATTACATGGGTTATTGTAAAGATTGAATCTTTTTATTTGTGTTCTAAGCTTAAATTCTGTGAGAATTGAAGTTTTCTGCAACTTCAATTTATTCTTTAGACTAAATGAACCAAACCCAGTCTGATTCAATGGTGCTGGTGGTGGGTAGTTGGACCTGGATGGACCACCATCAACATTCACCAGAACTATAGTTGGGGTTGTTTACTTTAGAACAAGAAAAAAAAGAAGTAGCTATCCTGATTAATGAATTAAGTTTATCATACACATCTGAAAGTTGTTTCTGATAATAGGTCCTAAAATGGGAAGATGTGGAAGTAGGAGAGCCAAAAGACGGCGAGATCCGTGTGAGAAACAAGGCTATTGGAATCAACTTCATCGATGTTTATTTCCGGAAAGGACTTTACTATAAAGCTGCTACAATGCCTTTTGTTCCTGGTTAGTTACAAGTCTTGTCTAGTTTATAAAAAACTTTATTAGAAATGTTACGAGAACTATGATCTTTAGCATGAACACTTTCGACAAGTTTTCAGGTACTTGATAAATGTCTGTTAAAAATACATCTAACGGTCTTTGATACTTGGATACTTTACCTTCACTTTTCAGGGATGGAAGCAGTTGGGGTGGTAACAGCCGTTGGCCCTAGATTAACTGGAAGAAAAGTTGGTGATGTCGTTGCTTATTACGGTCAACCAATGGGCTCGTACGCTGAAGAACAAATCCTTCCTGCTAATGCTGCAGTGACTGTCCCTCCTTCTATAGATCCTAAGATTGCAGCATCTGTCCTACTTAAGGGTATGACTGCTCAAATGCTAGTTCGGCGCTCATTTAAGTTTCGTAATTCTTATCTTGCAGTTTTACGAATCTAATTCAGTGCAGGTTTTTGTATTGCACTGTATAATTTGGAAGCTATACATAGAAATATTGTTTGGCACTGATGCAGGTCGAACCCGGACACACCATTCTTGTCCACGCAGCAGCTGGTGGAGTCGGGTCTCTTTTGTGTCAGTGGGGAAAAGCCCTTGGTGCAACAGTTATTGGAACTGTTTCAACAGAGGAAAAGGCAGTACAAGCTGAGGAGGACGGATGCGACCACGTTACTGTCTATAAGAAAGAGGACTTTGTTGCTGCCGTCAACACAATTACATTGGGAAAGGGAGTTGAAGTCGTCTATGATTCTGTTGGAAAAGATACATTCCAGGGATCACTGACATGTTTGAAGACTTGCGGATACATGGTGAGCTACGGGCAATCGTCGGGGGTAATTGAACCTGTTCCATTATCAGCTCTAGTTGAGAAATCCTTGTTCTTAACGAGGCCTTCACTTTTCCAGTACGACACAACTCGGGATCACCTTCTGGCAGATGCAGGGGAAGTTTTTGCAAATGTTGATGCAGGTGTGCTGCGTGTTCGTGTCAACCACTCATACCCTCTATCAGAAGCAGCTCAGGCTCATTCAGATATTGAGAGTAGAAAGACATCAGGCTCTGTGGTGTTGATACCTGATGAGTGATGCGAGGGATGCTGCAAAGTACTAATAAAGTTGTGTAAAGAATAGAACTCTCTAAATGTCACAATCGACTTAAGAAATTAGATTTGTATCTACAGGTTTCATGCGACTTGTTTGGTTCTGTGTGTCCGGCCATAATGTGCAGTTTCTTTGATATCCACTGCTGAAATCTAAATGGGACAGAAAATTGAAGAGAAGTTTGAACAGTTGCTCAATATGTAACCATTGCAACAAAAATCATCCGGTCTGACCTCAAAACCAAAAGAATTCTCATTTTGGATACAATGAAAAGAGCACAGAATATGTCTCCCCGCAGGACTTCCCTGGGTGCTGCTGCCCCGAACAAAAAATCATTTAAGCTACAGAACCTATCAAAACAAGTCTCAAGGGAAGAGGAAGGGGAAAATTGGGGTTCTTAAACTGACTTGTAACTGTAACAGAACTCTACTTCAAGAAAAAAAGCCGACTTATATATTTACTGCTGTAGCTTCAAACTCTCCAAACGATCACTTCACGAAGAAAACATGTCTGCATTAGTAATAGCCCATTTAAAGACAGCCATAGAGATCCAAGTTCCCGATTCTCTGCAATTACATTTGTATACTCATGTCAGGTGATTGTACAGAAGATTGTCATCTTCTAGTAGACCTGCTTCTTCTTTCTCTTCTCAACGGGATCGATGCCAAACCTCTGCTGATAATCTTCTCGGCACTAGGTTGCTCCTCCTCATTGTCTTCGTCAGATCTCCATCTAGACCCACCATTCTGTTTTAAATCCTCAACAGGAGAATTTTTCTTTGCTTGGCTGTTGATAAAATTCAATATGAAAATGCAATTTTCAATCAAAACATATTTTCTGTGTGAAATTTCAAAATTCTAAAAAACAGAAATCACATGAATGCAAATTTTACCTCCAAGTGAAATCCATCGACTCATCTCTTGCAGCTGACATCCATGGCCTCTCTGAAGAGACCCGCTTACCAGATCCAGATGTGGTTGAACTCGAATTTTGAAGCGTGTCTTTTAAAAACCCATGGTTATTGATGGGTGTGCTGATCTGAGGCTCTGGTATTACATGGAGATACGAAGGACATGTGTATTTGACTATATTTATCATGGAACTCGGTGCCCACCTCGATGAGACGTTATCTACTTGATCATCTTGAGGATAGTCATTGTAATGTACGCTTGATGAACTTCTATTTGCTTCTTTAAGCGGTGTACTGCTACCAGGAGTAAGATAATTAGTTCCTGGGGTTGAGATGTCATCCAGTTTGAAGGTTGACTTGATTCCGCTTAGATACTTGACTTCTCTGCTTGCAGAGGCATGCTTTGAAAACAGGTTGCTCTTGCTGTGGGAAGTGGATGAGCCTCCAACAGGGGTAAGGAACCTCCCTTGAACAATAGATGGAGAACGGTAGTTGCTAAGGTCAATGTGAGAATTCAGTACAGACCCTGTAGGTTTAGCCGGAGTATCAAATGCTGAACCTTTCTTAGCGGAACTCAACCTTAGCAGAACGGAAGAGTCACTAGGAAAGCGATGCAATAAACTTGAATTTGGTGGTTGCTCCTCAGACATATCAGATTTGGACTCATCTTCCTTCGAAGAAGAAGAATCCCCAATATCAGGAAAATTCCCTGACTTAACTTGTTGTTGTTGCACATCAGGTAGTAGATCGACGCATTTATCCTGTAACACAATAACCGTAGCATTAAAAATACTTCATAAGTTATATTCTATAATTTAACAAGTGCAGGTCTTAACTCAATCTCAACAACAATTTGCTGGAAAGAACTAGTTTCAATTAAGGTGTTAAACAAACTTATGATGCACATACATGGACTCTAGCGATGAACCTATGACTAGCCTCAAGATCATTTACGTTTTGGCATAACTATTCTGTCAAATATAGATATAACCTGATTTTCATCCAATTCCCGCAGCAATTATACAAAAAATACCATATCTTTATTTTCAGAAAAATATTAATTAAGCGATCATCACAAACTACTTGAAGAAGTTTTTTAAGAAAGGTAGCACTTACAACCAATCCTGCCCTCCACTGACTTATTGACCTTATTTTGGACACAGCTTCTTCACCAATAGAAGCCTTGGAGATTATGTCCTGCTCTAGGCTCTGAAGTTTCTGATCAACTTGGTATGCCTCTATATATCTGAAGCGCTGAAATACGAAACAAAAGAAATCTGAGGTGAAGTCATTTTCTGGACCCTAAGCATGTGCTCCACTGAAAGTGCCCTAATGTAATGTCCAATTGGATTAAACTATAAAATTAACTTTATCTTTCTAGGTAAAAGGACATAGTTATACCTGAAGATAATACACAACAAGAAGGCTACCAGAAGAGGATTCCGGATATTCAGTAGCGTACTCAAGGAGACACTTGTGAATACATTTCTCCTCGTCAGAATTCCATGGCAACTCTATCATTTTATCTATCAAATTTCTTCGAATACACAGGCAACAGATTTCAGTAACCAAAGAATCCATTTGGTCCAACCAAGTATCTTCTTTGACCTTAACGTCATTTAGAAGGGCCTGGCTGGAAGTTCCACGCTTAACTTTCTCTTCCTTCACCCTCAGGCAGTGTGTCCTCTGATACATAAACGCTTCTGTCAGCAGCCCACACTCGACTCTAACTCTAACAGCAATCACTGCCTCCCGAAGAGAAACCAGTTGAGCACCACCATCACGACCCGACCACCGTAGAACCATCAAAGCACCATCAGGGTTCTGTCTTTCTAACATGACTTGTGCAATCTTTGGATGCGTATTTGGGCCTGCAATTTCTGGGAGAAGTTTGTATGCTTCCTGAAAGGGTTTCAAGGACAATATAACAATGAAATCAATAAAACCTTTACATCAAGATTACAAGAATGGTACTCATCTTCTTCTCCATTTTTCTCTTTTAGAACACAGTGTAGCTTTTGATGCAAGAGCATCCTACCCTTGCAGGCTAAAGTCTGATTAGGTTTACTGGATCCCTGAGCTATTAAATGAGGGATTAATTTGGCTCTTCCCATCAGCCTCGGGTTTGGTAGAGATGGTCTGGTCTCTATTCATGAAGTGGTAACAGAACAATGCTTGAGTTTAAGATTTCTTGGTGGTAAAGCACGATGCAGGCCTAGCGTTATTATCATATATAATAATGTTGGGTAAACAAACAGTAAAATAATTTTACCTGTAGTGCCTGATCTGTGTTGTCATCTAGCAAATAGAATGTCAAAGACTCGAGCATCAAATCCCTGGTAATACCAAATGAAGCTGCAAAATCATCTATTATAGGTCGCCATTCTTTATCAGGCTTCGTCCAATGCCTATCAAACAAGTAGTACAAAAACTGCACCGGAATTAAGGAAAAGAAGAAAGATATCAAGTTGGAATAACTAATTTCAAGGTAAAAAACATATAGCAAGTAAGGATACAATTGCTCGCTTTGCAACAACCACATCAGAGCTTCCACATAAAAAGAGAACATCCGCCGCATCTCTTAAAGTTTCAAATGGATAACATCCTTCAAACCCCTCTATATTAGACCTAATAAATGACGATGAACCCCCATTCTTCACCAACGATAGAACTTCCAGCTCCTTACTCATTCCCCTACTCAATTCTTGTTCTATCTCTAGATTTGATAATGCATCTTCTATGAAAAGTGTAGCAGAATCCTGTTTGGCATATTCAGCAGAATTGCTTTTAAACTCAGGCCACGCTCGAGTAATTGCAGCAGACTTCCCATCACGGAAGCGTGAACGCCATGAACTGTAATTAATATGTCGTGATCTAACATTTTCCAAAAACTGATGCTTTATCGACCACTTCATAATCTCTAAATGCTGAAAAACAGAAACAGTCAGTCAAGCAGAGGGAATGCTCAATGATAAGTACAGAAAGACTGAAATTATCTCTTAAGACCTCATAAAGTCTTCTAATAAGATGGGAGTATATAAACCTGTTTAGCCTTTAATACATTCTCTTGAAGGTTGTGCAAGTCTTGTTGGGCATAAAGGGTTCCCTTTATCGAAGACTCCAAAACCTCAATTACATTGGAAATACCAGTAAGCTGCGATAAAAACTTCGAAAGTAGTGGCAACTTTTTTTTCATTTCTTCTACTTGTAGAGTATCTATAAGAGATGTTAAGGCATGGACTATCAAATTATCTAAAAAAGTTCCAAGATACCTCCAAGACTTAAAGAGTAAGGTACTCATACGAGATTATAGTTATAAGGATACAAATCGCCTGAAGATTACTGATAATGTTTCCAAAAGTCCGCTTGCACCAATCCTTGACAGCAACTTCATCCACAAGGAAAGCAATGACAGGATCACTGGAAACAGCACTTTCATCCATACAAACATCTGTAACATCTGTTGACTTTAGTTAAGGTAAAAATGAGTGTTAACCTGTGCAAGCATTCAGAAATGAAAAGGTATAAGGATATAACGAAATGAGACTTATTAAAGCTATCTAGTGGCCTGCAACTTCATATATTTTTCCTCCCTGTCTAGATCTGCAAATAGTCGGAACCATAGAAGACTCTACAAAGCCTTAAACCCCGCAAAACAAGAAAATGAACACAAGAATGCATAAAAGGATACAATGGCAAATCAAAGACACCAGGTTATTTTCCATTGCAACATCGAAGAGGCAATAAAGACGTTGGACATCAGTAGTTAACTCCATCTCCCCATCTTCTTTCTCTTGAAATCTGTCATCAAATCTTTTTGAGATAAGACCAGCTTCAATACACTCATAAAAAAGACGAACACGGAGAAGGTTGTCTGTCTTCGGTATTGAAGTTCTACAAATGGGGCAGACGTCACATCGTTGACTACACTCGTAGCATAACGAGGCATGACCACATGAATTTAAAACATGCCGCACAAAGCGTCCACAACTCCTCAAATCTCTGGTTGCCCGGCAACGCTCAACTTTTGCTTCGTTAGACAACTCTATAAGATCAATTGTCGCTAAGTGTTCCAACGCTTCCTGAAAACCAAAAACCACAAATAGGATAACGTTTTTGTATTTTCAAGAGAGTTTTAAACCACAACTATGTGAAAACAATGAAGTCACGTCATTAACCATACAAACAATAAATTTATAAATCAAAAGGAAAAAGGAAAAAAACATGCATCCCGTTCTCAGCCCTAGCCAACAGCTCCTCACACAAAATATATACCTTCTAAATTGTCATGAAATCCCCAAAACACAATCATATGTCAATACAAGAACTGCGCCAAACTATTTCAGACGGGAATCCCAGTAATCTAAGATCACTAGCTGACCACAGAACAGACTCATTGTTGTTAGATAGTGGTGGAGCTGGAAAATTAGTGTTTTACAAAGTCAAAAATGTAATCCCTTCTACTTCAACACCACCAACTACAACACAAAAGACACTTAACTTACAGAAACCTTCCTCAAAGTATAAATTCAACTTAGAAGACTAGTATAGTCAAAATAAGGTTGGTCTACCAAAAAAGAAACTTGGAGGGTCAGCAGCCAAAGATATGGGGCAACTGCCTCCACCACACTCAAACGCTGGGGTCTGCCGCTGGAGAAACACTCTTGTACGATATACACTCATCACAACGAAATCTGTGTTGCTTCAAACACTTAACACAAGATATGACCTCAATATTCAGCAGGAAATTGAGAGTATGAATCCCAAATACAGACCACCTAGAGTGCAATACATAATAAAACTCCTCATACAAGTATGACTACCCCACAAATGGAACTGTGTGAGTGTGAGTAACACCTAGGTAATGGCGGGAGAGCAGCAGCCATGCGTAATGAATGAGGGCAATTGTCGCCTCTAATTACCTAGGTTTTAACTCACTCTACTTTGAATACCACCAACTACAGAACAAACTGATTTCACGGTATAAATTCAACATAAACAAACCCCAAAGCTCAAATTCAACTAACAAGCCTAATCCCTGAATTTGAAATCTAACCAGAGTAACTAAACACTTAAAACTCCTCACAAGAAGTATGGCTTCCCCCAAAATCAAATGCAACAATGTTAGTAAACCTAGGCAATAGTCGGCAAAATACAATTGTAGTCAAAATAAAGCCACTCTAGTCAATAGAAGCTTCAAGAGCCAGCAGCCATGGGTAATGAGGGAAATTTCCCCCTTAATTATCAAAGTTTTACTCCCTCAAACTCCTAACCACTCTACTTTGAATACCACCAACTACAGAAAAAACTAATTTCACCATAAATTCAACAAAAACAAACTCCAAATTCAACTTATCAAAACCCTAATCCCTAAATTTCAATCCTAATCAATCAGAGTAACCAAAAACTTAAATACACAGACACATTAAACAATTTCATCATCAGTTACTCAAGTAATCAGAAATGAGTGAACTAATTACCTAGGGTTTTGCCCACTCATACTCCTAATCACTCTACTTTGAATACCACCAACTACAGAACGAACTAATTTCACTGTAGAAATTCAACATAACCAAATCCCAAAGTTCAAATTCAACATCTCAAAACCCCAATCCCTAAATTTCAAACCTAATCAGATTAACCAAAAACTTAAATACACACACATTAAACAATTTCATCATCAATCAATAACCCAAAAGTATCAAAAAAAAATGACTAATTACAACATGAGTACTAATTATTCAAATACTAAAGAAGAAGAAGAGAAGAAGGTAAATCTAGAAAGAAGAAACTAACCTGAACAGGTCTGGAGCTGTAATCAGGTGGAAGAAGAGGCGGTATCTGGAACGAAGAGAGTCTAGATGGTGATGGACTTCCACCGCCAACTCCATTAGTGGTGGAATCTAGGATTTCAGATCTTCTTCTCTCCATCTCTGGTGGAGTGAGAGTTTAAGGGGGTTTTGAAAGCGGGAGGAGAAAGGTTTTAGTCTAGTCTAGGTTTTGTTTGATGAGACGGGAAATAGAAGAAGAAACTGCGACGGGGCTGTTTTGTAAATGTTGGAAAATCAAAGGGGTGCCAATGAAAAAGGAGAAATTGGATGGATAGGTTGTAATATTTCTACATACCTGGGGGGGGGG